>NC_053154.1:185715578-185825578 GCF_016835505.1 Polypterus senegalus
CTTTTATTAGTATAGACATATATATATAATCATTGCATTAATAGTCTGAGTCCCAACCTGAATTGTGTGGGTGGTGACGCTTGTGGTTGGTCTGCCATTTGGCAAACATCCGCCACGGTGTCCTCTTCAGTTGCGAGAAGCAGATCATGGAATATTGCATAGTTCACTGTCAAATATATATATATATGTATGTATGTATGTATATCCCGGGAGCCCGGCACTTCCGCCAAACCAGGAAGTGCCGGGGAAGACGACTGGGGACACCCGGACAGCTTCCGGGTGCGTAGCCGGCACTTCCGCCACACGGGGGTGTGTCCGCGGGAGATTGCCGGGAAGCAGCTGGAGCCATCCGGGTTCCTATAAAAGGGGCCGCCTCCCTCCAGTCATTAGTGGAAGTCGGGTGGAAGAGGACGGAGCTGGAGTGAGGACTGGAGGCGGCCAGGAGGAAAGAGGCACAGGACTGTGTGGCCTGGACATTGGGGGAATCGGTACTGGAGGCACTGGGGTTTGTGCACGTGATTATTGTAAATATTGTTGTAAATAAACAGTGTGTGGTGGAAACAGAGATGTCCGTCTGTCTGTGTCCGGTCCAGAGTTCACAATATGTGAGTATATATATATATATATATATATATATAAATATATATTTATGTGTGTATATAAGTGATGGATGAATGTTTTTGGATATAATGATTAATGTATTCATTCAAAATTAAATTGGACAAAATCATAATTTTTAAAAACATTTTAGCCAATGCTAATACTTACTAATACAAATGCTCATCTGATAGATTTAAAGCTGCTGTATTGCCCCAATCCAAATTAAACCTATTAGTTCCTAGGTTTCTCTGTAATGTCTTACATGTTGACTCAAATTTGTATTTCATTCTAAATGATGAAGTTTTCTATATAGGGTATTTGTTTAATCTAATGTGAGTTCAGCATCCAAGCCATGTGATACTAGAAAGAACCTATTGTGCTATGTGTGCTATTTAATGTGACTGTCCTATACTGTAGGAGGAGGAGGAGGTTAGGGGCACGCACTGATACAGCCCATTGCCGTACCCACCACATGACAAACCAACTCCCAGATTAGGAACCAATTGTAGCCATATAGCACTATACATTTTCTTATGACATAGGTATTAACAAATAAGTGCAAATTTTATAGTTATTGGTAAGTTGATGCAATATCTTATTTGCTCTTTTAAAAAAGCGACTTTTTCCACCCAGATTTCAACATTATTGTGTGATAAACTGCTTCCTGTTTTATACATTTAAAACACTTATTTTTTTTTTGTTTTATACACATAATTTTACGGAAAACTGATCCACAATTTTTTTTTATTGATTTTAGTGAAATCGCACGACATTCCTTAAAAATAAATCAATTTTTACAAAAATAAGAAAACGAGTCAATCCCCGTCCCTCAAAAAGAGAGCTAAGCCAGCAGAGTAAAGCTTAAAGCTAGTAAAAACAAGTAAATAGATGAATTAATAAGTTAATAAAAATAACTTTAGAAGAAAAGAAAAATGGAGAGAATCTGCTTCCTCTGTGCTTTAAAAGCTTATTCTAAAATGTTATTGATTAGATCCTGCCAGGTTTTGAAAAAAATCTACACAGATCCTCTAAGTGAGAATTTGATTTTTTCTAGTTTCAAATAGTATATAACATCAGTTACCTATTGACTTAAAAGAGGAGAGTTAGGATACTTCCAGTTTAGCTAGATCATTCTACATGCCAATAGTGTAGGCAATCACAGTTTGTCATTCTCCACTTTAAACCCATCTGGGAGTACACCAAACACAGCTGTTAATGGGTTAGGAGGGATTGTAACACCTAATCCACTATTTTTAAAGTACTAACCCTCATATATATTTGGTTTTAAGCATGTGTTAATCTTTTAAAAAATAGTTGTTTATTATTTGACAGCATCTCTGTTCAGTAGCATATATATTTGTAAATGAAACCTTTCTGTTTTTGGAACGACTATAATCAGAGCTTTAAAATTTAATTATAATGATATTGATAATTAATTGTAGAATTATGGTTTTTTTTATATTTTTATCCTAGTCTGCTGTTTTAAAATGTAAAACTCCTATTTCAGAATATCTGAGAGAATGAACCCAGTTTACAGCCCTGCACCTTCAGGGGTTCCCTATGCAAATTCAAAGGGAATTGGATATCCAGGTAACTAATCTTGCTAGTCAATGAAATTTTACTTTACATCTACTGTAATCACAAATTCATTACACTTTATAAATGCGCTGAATGAGAAAATAATGTTTAAGGTAATGATCTGTGATCAGCTGTTTTCTAAATAAAAAGAAGTATGGTTTCCCTATTAATTTCATCATTGACTTGTTTAATATTTACTGTATACATTATATAATGTGTGTATTTGTATATGTATTAATACGTATGCTTTTTTTGAACCCCATCTATATTATTTCTTACCTTACCATATGGTAAGCCTGTAGGCATTCAATCTCAAAATAAAGTATATTCAACATTTTTTTTTTGAGAATTGAGTATTATGCTTTTATGATACCTTAATTGTGTCATTAGAATGTGGGCACTGCTAGAATTTGTCAAGCTGTGACAACCAAGCAAAACCTTTTTAAAATATTTTTCATTACTTATCAGATACAGGACCCATCTTAGAGATAATTACCAGAACGCACAACACAAATAACAATTTGTACAAAATCTATGCACTGCAGTTTATTAACAGTTAATGACAATACTTAATTAAAATAGTACTAGGGATTATTTCTCTCAATGTGGTTGCTTGATTGTGAAAACATGATGTCTCAAAAATGTTTTTCAAATTCTTTACTGCTCCTCTCCCAAATTGATTCAGTCCTTACAATTAAGTGCACTTTATTTGCATGTTTGATTTATTTATGTCTACTTTTACTAAAATATTGTCAAAGTAACCTGAATTAAGGCACACTCATCAACCTTTCAGTTCAAGAGCTGTCAATGGTAACTTCTCCAATAGCTATTTTTACAATGACTTGTGCCAAGAGATTATAGATTGCGTGGCAGCTGGAGATATTTGCTGCATTTTTATATACCCAGCAGTTACATTTGAAATAAAGTTAGTTAATAACCATTTAAGCAGGAAATGCATTACATTTATTTTAAAATTAATACATTGTGCTTGTTATTGGGACTGGATGAGCCCATTTCCTTTTGAACTTCTGTCTCATGTCTTCCTATGATGCTACCTTTTATCTATCCTGAAAGCTGGCCTTTTATTTGTGGAAGTTCAGAAGTGTTTCCAATACCTTTGCCTCCTCTATTATCAGACTGCATGTTTGGTAGTAATGTTGTTGCTACCTGCAGCATGAATAAGAAGGATAACAAGGATCCTCTATAATATTTTTCATACACCATTCTAACAACATTTATGACAGTGATCATTATCACAAACACATCTCAAAGCAAGTGAGTATTTTAAAAATCACAGGTGTCATTCACAGGAATAATTATGTCAGAATGTATTGTTATGATGTTAAAAGTTACTGACTTTTTTTTTTCTTTTTGAAAGCTGGGTTTCCTTTAAGCTATGCAGCAGCTGCACCTGCATACACTCCTAACATTTACCCAGGAGCAAACACAGCATTTCAGTCTGGTAAGAAATTCAGTTGGAAAAATTTGTTGCATTAAATCTATACACAATTTTACTCGTATATCTGAAGTCAGTTCTGTAGGTATATTTCTTATTCTTCTTAAAGTAACAGATCATCTAGCACACTGTCCTGAAATTGTTTTTATGGGAATATAACAGTTTTGAAAAGATAATTTTAGCTGATAACTGGATCTAATATTTTTTTTATATTAATGTTACAATTCCTTATTAATGTTACAAGTAGTAATATTTGATCCTGGCCAAGTGTGTTTAAAACTTTTTTTTTTTTTTTTTTAAAAAAAACAGGGTACACCCCAGGCACATCATATAAAGTGCCCTGCTCTCCTACAACTGGCACTGTACCACCATACTCCTCTTCCCCAAACCCTTATCAAACAGCAGTATATCCAGTTAGAAGTGCCTATCCACAACAAAACCCTTATGCACAGGTAGGACAAAAATAGACATTAAATATCTTTATATACATCTGTTTATTTATGTTTTAGATTAGTTTTTAGATGTTTCATATTAGGAAATTAACTTTGTAATCAGAGTAGCATTGTGTCCATCTTCTTTAAAGTAAGTTGAGGCCATACATTGCAAGTGCTGTGTTTCTGTTTCTGCATTTATTTTCATTTTTACATTCTATTGGGATTTGCAAGTGCTGTTTCTTTTTTATTGTTGGATTAAATTTTAGTTTTCACCAATTATGTTGAATTGTGTTATATGCAATATCTAACTACTATTCCAGTTGTTCTGTGGACACAAATATTTTAAATATGATCTGTGTCTTCTACTTTGAACCAAAAATGCAAATGCATGTACCTTGCCTATGATGTTGTCAATTATACTTTCTTTTGGAGCTTTTGGTTTATTGTTAGGAGTATTTCATTACTGTGGTAATTAATTTGTCATCTTATGATATTTTAATAGTTACGAAGCTTGCATTTTATATTTTAAAGTAATTAAGCATATTTAGCAAAATGTACTATGTAATGAAAAGGTGTTTTCAAGTAACCTAGGGCATCTGAGACAGGATGAAAGCAGATTACATTAGGCTCCTAGGCCAGGAAACCATTTGTTTTATTTACTGAATGAGAATGGAAGCTGCCTTCAGCTTCTGTGCTGATAAAGAAAGGAGTTGAAAATGGCAAAGCTCACATGCGATGCTGGAAATTAGTGAACTGTCTATAGGACAATTGTATGTGTTTTGCTCACCGTGCCTACTTATAATTTAGTATGGTTCATTTTGCCTTGTGTCCGGCTAGCAACTGGGAGCAGCCAATGATGATAAGAAACTTTGTATGATGTAAGTAATCTAATTTTGTACTTTTAACTTGTGTATAAAAAGACCTCAACTAGTAGAAAAGCAGTGTGTATCTTGTTAGGATATGCTGTCATACCCAGAGGGTGACAGTCATTACTACAGCATTACATTGCTCAATGAATCAGACTTGCAGGTAACCAGAAGAAAATTATTTTGCCCCATGGTGAGAGTGAGTGTTATAAGCAGCGTTAGACAGAATACTATAGAAAAGTAATTAGATACTTAATACTGACTATATAGTTGTTAATTTATTCAGATTTATATTTTAATAGAATAATCAATATCTTCTTATTTTGGCTACTTCCATTAGGGGTTGCCACAGCAGATCATCTTTTTTTTCCATACCTGTCTGTCTATCTATCTATCTATCTATCTATCTATCTATCTATCTATCTATCTATCTATCTATCTATCTATCTATCTATCTATCTATCTATCTATCTATCTATCTATCTATCTATCTATCTATCTATCTATCTATCTATCTATCTATCTATCTATCTATCTATCTATCTATCTACGTTTGAAACAGAAATTATGTATGACCACAGAACACATTATAATGCACTTGCATTTGAAACGGAAATTACGTATGACCATAACAATCAGGTTACACAGAGAAGGTGAGACAGAGGCAGATCAAGAGAGAAGGATCGCAGGCTCGCTGATCAACATATATGAAAAGAACAATTGACAGCCTCACAAACACCCGAACAACGTGCTGAACAGAATCGAATTCGACGAATGCAGTATTCACAGGCTACCACATCACACAGACGTCAGGGTCTGTATATGGAGTTATTATAATATTAAAAAAGATTATTGCCTACATCCAGAAGTTGCAATAGGAGAAATGGACATCATGTGTGAGTACTGCCAAGCACAGAGGGTTACATTTAAATCACGTGGGATGTTTTGTTCAGACGGCAAGGTGAAATTAACACCTTTAGGCCATCCACCTTATTTCTGGCGCAAATCCACATTCAATTCATTTTCTACAAAACATTAGAAAATACAGTTTGTGTTTTCAGATGACATCATTTGGCACCACGGCTGGTACCGAGGAGTCTGGCTTAATGCCGTCATTTAAAATGTGGGGGGAAATGTATCATAGAATTGGGTCATTAATGCCATTGCCTCATGAGAGCCACAAAATTTTCCCTTCCACTCAGTGAGCGAAGCCACTGGGTGATCTGCTAGTGTGTGTGTGTGTATATGTATATCTCTATATATAATCTTCATTTGGGTCTTGATCTTTGTTTGTCCGCGAATGAATTAGAAGAAGCACTAGATTGCAGTAGAGAGACAGCTAAAACATATGCATTACATTAAGAATCTCCTCCAGGCTTATACTACTGAAGACTGTAGTACTCCAGTCACACGTCAAAACGCAGGCATTCCAACTAAACAAATTGTTGTGCTTTAAATTAACTAAAGAGATCTTCATTTAGATCTTGATTTTTGTCTGCGAATTTCATGCATGCGTAGACCACCTTCCAGTTTAGTACGTTGTTGTTACTCACGGATGTCAACAATGTGCCGGAATAACGAAAGGGGTGGTGGACAGTGTTACGCTGATTAGCTCCTGAGGCCTGGTTAGAGAATGAGATTGCTGAAGATAAAAGGTACGTGCCTACGTAACGTATGAATGAAAGAAAGACAGTGGGTAAAATGAATGACAAGCGTAACAGCACGTCCGGAAATTATTATTGTTACGTTGTAGCCGGCGAGTGCTGTGCGTCTCACAGTTGTACATGCTCACAAGTCAGTGAAGTGATCTCTATTTATGCTTTAAAGAGCCTGGATACCTATATGTCCCCCTTTAATAACCACTGCTCCGTGTATATTGCCTTACTCTTTGAATTGCCACAAAGCAATCTACGAGATTGGAGAAAGGTTGAGAAGACATCGTGAGAGGAAACGAGACGGACTGTGAACAGACAGAAACAGAAATGCTCCTACACCACCACATAATTACGATTCGGATAGTGATTCAGAGTGGGCCGTTCCTATCGAATCAATATCCAAGGGTTTTCTTTTTTAATTTTATTTCCCTTATAAAAAATCATAATGCTGTGCGACGAAGGGCCCAGTTCACGACTGGCAGCCAAGTTTAAACAGGGAGCCCTTCACAGACAACTTTAACACGTGCAACGTAGTTGGGCGCACGTGGCTAGTGTATATATAAATATATGCACATTTGTGTATGGGGTTGGCGAGCAAAGCGACAAGGTATATCTATTTATACCTATATTTATATCTAATCTATATATCCTTCTATATAAAAGCGGTCGGGATTGTCCTTCCGTTCCGTGAGTGCTACGCAGGCGCGGAGTTTCACACACGCCCCGTCTATTTTGCAGTGCATGATGGGATTTGTAGTTTCGTTTTTTCAGGTAAAAGATGATTTTCTACTCCAGACTGTGCGAGTAGCACTGAGTTTCACACACACCCCGTCCATTTTGCAGTGCACGATGGGATTTGTAGTTTCGTTTTTCCAGGTAAAAGATGATTTTCTACTCCAGACTGTGCGATATCTTCTTCTTCTTTCTTACTATGTAAAAGCGGTCGGGATTGTCCTTCCGTCCCGTGAGTGGAAAGCGTAGCGGTATTCCGCTTATCACAGACTAACTACTTGCAGCTTGCAGTACGAAGCGACATGATGTGAGCAGAGTTCTGGTGCTCCCATCGTTCCCTTGCTTTTGTGCGCGATGCGCAGGAAAAATAGACAAAATTATGTCTCTGGAAATAATGTTGATGGAGTACAAATGCCTCACCGCGTAGTAAATATCAGGGGGGTTCAAAAGGGCGACCTCAATATAGAAAAAAAGTTAAAATTTCATCACAAAAATAACAGAAACTACGAGTATTAAAGTAATACCACTCCAATGCAATATAACCAAATTAATGAGTTTGTATGAAATAGCAAATTGATCTACATATTGAATTGCCTTAAGAAGTGGTCAACTTAAAAGGCGGGTGAGCCTAGTATATCTGTATCTATCTATCTACCTATATCTATCTATATCTACAGTATATCTATATCTATATATAGATAGATAGATCTACAAACCGGATTCCAAAAAAGTTGGGACACTATACAAATCGTGAATAAAAACTGAATGCAATGATGTGGAGGTGCCAACTTCTAATATTTTATTCAGAATAGAACATAAATCACGGAACAAAAGTTTAAACTGTATCATTTTAAGGGAAAAATATGTTCATTCATAATTTCAACAAATCCCAAAAAAGTTGGGACAAGGCCATTTTCACCACTGTGTTGGCATCTCACCTTCTTCTTACAACACTCAACAGACGTCCGGGGACTGAGGAGACCAGTTTCTCAAGTTTAGAAATAGGAATGCTCTCCC
This sequence comes from Polypterus senegalus, assembly GCF_016835505.1. Taxonomy (NCBI): domain Eukaryota; kingdom Metazoa; phylum Chordata; class Cladistia; order Polypteriformes; family Polypteridae; genus Polypterus; species Polypterus senegalus. Next base: position 185,723,917 of record NC_053154.1, read on the forward strand.
ATTCTTGTCTAATACAGGCCTCTAACTGTTCAATCGTCTTGGGCCTTCTTTGTCGCACCTTCCTCTTTATGATGTGCCAAATGTTCTCTATAGGTGAAAGATCTGGACTGCAGACTGGCCATTTCAGTACCCGGATCCTTCTCCTACGCAGCCATGATGTTGTGATTGATGCAGAATGTGGTCTGGCATTATCTTTTTGAAAAATGCAGGGTCTTCCCTGAAAGAGATGACGTCTGGATGGGAGCATATGTTGTTCTAGAACCTGAACATATTGTTCTGCATTGATGGTGCCTTTCCAGACATGCAAGCTGCCCATGCCACACGCACTCATGCAACCCCATACCATCAGAGATGCAGGCTTCTGAACTGAGCGTTGATAACAACTTAGGTTGTCCTTGTCCTCTTTGGTCCGGATGACATGGCGTCCCAGATTTCCAAAAGAACTTGAATGTGACTCGTCTGACCACAGAACAGTCTTCCATTTTGCCACACTCCATTTTAAATGATCCCTGGCCCAGTGACAAGCGCCTGAGCTTGTGGATCTTGCTTAGAAATGGCTTCTTCTTTGCACTGTAGAGTTTCAGCTGGCAACGGCGGATGGCACGGAGGATTGTGTTCACTGACAATGGTTTCTGGAAGTATTCCTGAGCCCATTCTGTGATTTCCTTTACAGTAGCATTCCTGTTTGTGGTGCAGTGTCGTTTAAGGGCCGGAGATCACGGGCATCCAGTATGGTTTTACGGCCTTGACCCTTACGCACAGAGATTGTTCCAGATTCTCTGAATCTTCGATGATGTTATGCACAGTTGATGATGATAGATGCAAAGTCTTTGCAATTTTTCGCTGGGTAACACCTTTCTGATATTGCTCCACTATCTTTCTGCGCAACATTGTGGGAACTGGTGATCCTCTACCCATCTTGGCTTCTGAGAGACACTGCCACTCTGAGAAGCTCTTTTTATACCCAATCATGTTGCCAATTGACCTAATTAGTGTTTATTGGTCTTCCAGCTCTTCGTTATGCTCAAATTTACTTTTTCCCAGCCTCTTATTGCTACTTGTCCCAACTTTTTGGGATTTGTTGACACCGTGAAATTTTGAATCAACATATTTTTCCTTTAAAATGATACATTTACTCGGATTAAACGTTTGATCTGTCATCTACGTTCTATTACAAATACAATATTGACATTTGCCATCTCCACATCATTACATTCAGTTTTTATTCACAATTTGTTTAGTGTCCCAACTTTTTTGGAATCCGGTTTGTATATAGATATAGATTAGATAGATCTATATAGATATAGATTAGATATACCTTGTCGCTTCGCTCGCCAACCCCATACACATATACAAATGCACATGGATTTATATCTATATCTATCTCTATATGTATATATCTATCTATCTATATATATATATATATATATATATATATATATAGAGAGAGAGAGAGATAGAGATAGATAGATAGATATCCCACACAATCAATTAATTGATATTGGCAGTTAAATTTAAATAATCAAAATATACATGGACTTAATAGGTTTTAATCATTAATTGCACTACTGCTTTTTGCTGTTAAAATATATATTTGCTCTATTTATTTTTTTTTTCTTTTCTTCAGTGTATCAGCTAGACATTTCGAATTCTTGAAGTGTTGTTATAAATATGGATTACCATTTTTATTAAGTAGTACTTGTTTCTTATCCAAACTTATGCTGTATGACACACCGTAACAAATAATAAACATAGTACAAATTCTTAAAGCTACAAATGTGTCAAATGTTCATAAGTTGTTTGTCAATAAGACACACGAGTAGCATGCTTAATAGGTTTATAAGCAAAAGATTAATTTTGTTGTTAAGGTAACAAGCCTATTGTTTACTAAGCAGCCAATTCAAATTCTTCTTTACATCTTCTTTTTCTAATTAAAAATGTAAGCTGCTGTGCTTGCACTCAAGCTTACTGTCCAAACTGAAACAGTGTCCATTTTAATTTAAAGCACAAAATAAAAAGGTCAAAATTCATTAAATTTGTTTTTCTTGCTGTTTGTCTAACTGCAGAGAATGACTCCTCAGATTCCTTTTTGTCAATATATTCACTTTCTTTAATGCAAAGGTTAATGTTCAAATTGCCTCTTCCTCTCTGCCATTCGGAAGAGTCTGTACTGCTAAAACAAGGTTTGATTTTCTTGTCTTTGTTTACACTGCATGAAGTTTGCTGCAAAAAAAAAAAAAAAGGTTGGCACTAGCTCAACTGCTACAAAACCTTCAGTAAAAGAACACTGGAACTAAATTACCATAAAACTTACAAATGTTGCGGCTGAAACTATCGACTTTTGTGATTGGCCATTTTACCAGGATCTGATTCATTCTTTTTTAGTGAAAATTTACCAATTTAGATCGGTGGCTGATTGATCGGAGCATCTGTGCATGGCAGAAACCAACTGATAAAGCTTAATTTGTTTAATTTAATTATACTCTACTTGTGTTCAGTATTAATGATGTATGTATGCTCTAGAATGGAGATAAATCCCACAGTGAAAAGCAGTTATCAAGGTTATTATAGTTAAATAAAATTATTTAATTAAAAAAATTAAATTAGCAAAACTAAAACTAAGTGAAACTATTAAAGTAGCTGGAAAGAATAACTGAAATAAAATAATTTACTAAAAATATTTTTAGTTTTTGTCAGAACTGGACTTACACAAGGGCTCACCTGGAATGCAGGGGTCCTGAAATTAACATATATTAATAAAGATTTAATATTTGGTTTTTAAATAAACATTCCTGCTGTTAGTTGTAACTTTTAACTCTAAAACAGTCATCCACCATGAGCTGCCTGCATATATTCATCCAGTGATGGGCGGGTGTTGACACAGCATTTATGGTGATAGAGCAAGGTGAATACGGAATTGTAAAGCGTGTGCTGAAGAAGGTAATTGCTGTGTGAGCACAGTGACAGTTCTTCAGGAGTTGACAATGACAGCATGATAAATTCTGGTTAAGTGTTAGTGATACATACCAATGTAATGCTTTTGCTTTGAATGTGATTTACCATTTATTGAATCTCTGGGACTCAATAGACAAATATTAGATATGGGTGATCCCTTACAAAATTTCAGTCTGTTCAATAATGATGGCATCTATACTAATAAAAGGCAAAGCCCTCACTCACTCACTCACTGACTGACTGACTGACTCATCACTAATTCTCCAACTTCCTGTGTAGGTAGAAGGCTGAAATTTGGCAGGTTCATTCCTTACAGCTTACTTACAAAAGTTGAGTAGATTTCATTTCGAAATTTTACGCGTAATGGTCATAACTGGAAGCTATTTTTCCTCATATGCTGTAATGGAGTTGAGCTCGAAAGCTGTGGGGGGCGGAGTTTACGTGTGACATCATCCGCCTCCCACATAATCACGTGAACTGACTGTCAACGCACTACGAAGAAAACCAGGAAGAGCTCCAAAATGCGCTGAAGAAAAGATGCATTATATAATTGAGAAGGCAGCGAAACAATAAGAAGTGAGCGAGTGACATATACCCATATTCATGAGTGCTGCTACTTCGGAAACAAAGCACGGTGTAAACCTGAAGTTTAAATTAAGTTCATAGACACGCTGCCGCTGGCGTTTGACATGCCCACGGGTAATGCGGGATACAAGTTTAATGAGAGGACGCAGGATATAAACGAGAGTTCTGATCACTTTGTAACTAAGTTAAAATTGCACGTGAATGGCTGTATTTATGCAAATTCCGAGAGACTGTGTTTGTGGGGGATTGACAGTTAAGGCGGGTGGTGAAGTCACGTCATCATCTCCCCTCCCATTCACCTAATTTCGCTCTGAGCTGAGCTCCGCAGCCAACGCAGTCTTACAGAAGTGACTTTGTGATGCTGCTACCAAATACTCACAGAAAAATCCACAAGTTAATACACACGCTGTCTCTAGAGTTTCTCCACACTGAATCCTCCAGGCACTACTTACAAAAGGCTACATTGACAATCGCACAGCTGAGAAGCCTAGATGCATGTGCTCCATAACGCATTAAAAAAATAATGCATTTAATCACAGTTTCAATTACAAGCAAAGGGGAACTTCTGTCAATGCATGACTTCATGGTGCACCGATTACATTGATCAGCGCTTCCCAAAACCTGAGTATATAAAGACAACGTTGGAATATTTCGGAATATATAATGTAAGCACTGAAATATATAAAGTCAAAACTTAAATATATAAAGTCAGCGTCGGAATATATAAAGTCAAATCTTGAATATATAAAGTCAGCGTCGGAATATATTGTCACGCTTGGGTCACAGATTTTCACAGAGACACAGGAGGTCGTAGAAACAAGAAGGATTTTTATTGAAACACTGCAAACACATGAGCTTAAACGTGCTCCATGACAAAGATGACAGTTCCGCTACGAGCAGAGAGAGAGATAAAAGTAAGCAAACAATCAATTTTCAACTGACAGGCGCTGCACAAGGCTTTTAAGTTAGTGGAGTATCGTGCGAGGTTTGCATTACGCGTTATTGCGCAAGTGAGAAAGTAAAGAGCAATGTGAGGGTAGTCTGTGTTTCAGGGGTTGTGGTTTGCCCAGGGGCGTCTGTATCTTCTTGGGGTGCGATCAGCCCTCCAGCTCACACCCTCCCCCTCAGCTTTATTCACATTCCCGTGAATCAAGCGACTCTCTGTACTAGGTTCATTTAGTCGTGATAATACGTCTGTGTTGATATATAATTATATATATAAAGTCATCGTCGGAATATACAAAGTTAGTGCTGGAATATCCATCCATTTCCCAACCCGTTGAATCCGACCACAGGGTCACGGGGATCTGCTGGAGCCAATCCCAGCCAACACTGGGCGCAAGGCAGGAACCAATCCTGGGCAGGGCACATGTATCATTTTCAAAACATTAACCGAACAGTGTTTTTTTAATTTATTTTTCTGAATTTTGCGTTTTTGTTAACTTACTTCAGTTCAGAGTCGTTTCAATCAATATATTTTGACTTTGACTTTATATATTTAGGAATGAGTTTATATACTCCGATGTTGACTTTATATAATCAGGAATGACTTTAGAAATTCCGACGCTGACTTTATATATTCAGGTTTTCACTTTATATATTCCGACAGTGACTTTATATATTCGGGAATGACTTTATATATTAAAGTTTTGACTTTATATATTCTGGCCGACTTTATATATTCAGAAAATCAATGTATTTGCCTGTTTCGCCCCCATAGTATATGTGAGTGTGTGTATATATGTACACATGTGTGTATATGTATATATATATATATATATATATATATATATATATATATATATATATATATATATATATATATATATATATATATGCCAGCAACACTCATGACAATGACGTTGTCAATCATGTTACATTATTATTAAAATGTTTCCTTTTCTTTTTACTTCTCCGCTGCCAAGCACGGGTATTTTGCTATTATATATATATAGATATGACAACAACACTCATATCAATAACAAAACAATTACATTAACAATCATGTTACGTTATTTTAAAATTTTTCCTTTTCTTTTTCATAACTTCTTTTACACACTACTTCTCCGCTGCGAAGCGTGGGTATTCTGCTAGTTTTAGCTATAATTCTGACTGTGCCGAAGATACAGTATGTACATCGCAACTAATACAGCAGCACACAGTAAGCCAAATTCCTGGCTGTATATGAGTCTGATGTTTGTTATAATGAGCTGCTACATTTCTTTGTGCTTCTTTTATATCAGGAAGTAATTCAAACACCCTAAGTCAGACCACAGGTAGGTAGGTGAAAAGAGTCTGCCAACTGGTGAAAAACTAAACATACTAATGTGTCTTTACATTTATTCTGTATTTATTAATTTATCTCTTTTAATTTTAAATTCACAGTTCAAAATACCTGATATTGTGAAAATAATCCAGTGGAAGAATTATGTTTTAAAATATTTGTCCCCCTCTTTTCAATCTTTCTCACTCTCTCAAAATAGTTGAAATATACTTGTTCTTAACATCAGCCATGTCATACATATTGCATACCAGGGATTTTTCCTGCCTTTCATCCAAAGCTGCTGGGATAACAAAACCCAGTATGGGAGATCTTTGAATGCAATATTAATACATTAATTGTAATCAAATTGTCTTGGAGCAGGATATGTTTTGTGCTGTAGACTTTCAGAGAAAAAACCTTCAAACCTTAACATTCACCTTCATTACAAATTAGCCCATTCTGGGCAAGAAAAGGAAAAGAAGCAAAGTGCTCAACACAGATGACATAGAAAATATTTTAAAAATTATAAAATTATTCATATTCATTGTCTGGTTTTTGGTTATGCTTCTTTTTATCAGACAAAAACAAAACCAGATTAGTCAACCATGTTGTATAGTAAGCTTCCACTAACCGTAAACTAAACTTATATCCAAACCAGTTAAACAATGAAGGAAAACTAAAACTAAACTGAATTTTCATGTAAGGTCAGAAATAATACAGAGATAAAAACTAATATAAAAGGGCAAAATTATAGTAATCTTGGATTGTATGTCTTCAGTTTCATTCGCACATGTTTCAGCATATGCTCCATGTGTTTGAGGCAATCGGAATAAAGGGTATATTTCACTATAGATAGTATACATTTTGGTATATAGTGTAAGAATTTCAGTGCACATTGTAAAAGTTTCACTGTATAGTGAATGCATTTCAGTATGTAATTTATTTTTATCACAGCTGAGTGTATACACGTCAGTATGTAGTATGTTTCACTATGCAGTTTATGTATCTAAATATGCAGTTATTTTAATTATAATATGTAATGTAAGTATTTCTGTGTACAGTGTATGGATATCAATTTGCAATATAAGCATTTGTGTGTACAGTGTGTGCATTTCAGTTTTTAGTATAAGCGTTTGTGTAGTGTATACATTTCAGTTTGCAGTGTATGAATTTTAGTACATAACTGACTGTGTAGGTTCAAATGGGTAACCATGAGCAGGTCATTTCACCTGCCTTGCTCCAATTGGAAAAATCAAAAGAAGTGTAACCAGCTGTATCTCCAATGTTGCCTTGGATAAAGGCATAAGTCAAATAATAAATAATTATAATATTATTAGGTCACGGAACCTACTTACTTTTAAACCTGCTATACACAGTTGTCCTTGAGTAAAACTTTCCTGCATTAGATCAATTTCTGCTTTTCCTAACGCAGTGGCTTTTTTGATGGTCATTGCAAAACACAGTTTTACTGTAAAGTGTATTCTTTTGAATTGAAACTGGTAATTATTAGAAATAATGTGAAATTTGAGTTTATATTATTATCATTATTATTAGGGCCGAGTGATATGGACTTAAATTAATATTGCGATTATTTTGACCTAAATCACAGTATTTCTCAATATGTTCTTAAAACACTTTAAATATTGAAAAACAACACCATAGAGACATGTATACCAAACATCAAATATACATGTTTTTCTATACAAAGTCCAAAACCTGTATACTGTATTTTCTCACAACAATATGTAATATTAGCAAAGGAAACTTTTTTCTTTTTTAAAATAACAATTTCACATATAGCTATGCTTTATAGAAGCAGCTCAAATAACATGTTTTTTTTTCTACCATTTTTGTTTTGTATCTTATCTAGTTGCATTTTAGCTTCCATTGTTGGTATTGCATATGTGTCTTCCAGTCAGTAAACCTTGCTCTTTCTCTCTGACTGTTTTACATAAGACAAAGCTAATCACTGATCATAATATTTGTGTATGTGTATATTATATACATACTGTTTTATGGTAAAATCATTTGTAATGGTTCCAAATTGTGTGATTTGCATACCTGTACTTTTTCTTGTTTGTGACCGACCGTGATGCATGTGGGTTCCTATTTTATAATATTTACAGGTATAGTATGTACTGCTTTGGCAGCAGTGCAACTTATATTTTGCATCTGATGTTTTTAACACCTTCAATCATCTTTGTTTCTCTGTAGAATAGAAAGGTAGTTTACCCAGCTGGTGCCAGGAAAGAAACTTTTAAGATGTGCTTGGTGTGCTTAAAATTCAGAGGGAGGCAGTGAAATTTCATGGGACCCAAAGCCATTTTAATGACCCAGGGAAGCTTTACTTTCTCTTTCATTCTGAATGAATAGTGAAGTAACATCTCTCTATTATAATCTATCTTAAGCAGTGGGTTCAGCTGCTAAATAAACTTTTCAGGGCTAACTACCGCCAGCTTTCTGCAGAGTATTCATAAATGCTAATACAAAACGGATATGCTGTATGTTGAATATCCATTAGTGTAATTAGGAAGCTAATGACCACTAACTCACATCATACAATAAGTCAGCGCAACGTTAATCATCATCCATCAATTTAAAATATTACTGAAATGTTAAAAGGGGGAAAAAGCAGCAGCCTTCATGGTTTTCTTTTGCGTGACAGATGAATGCAACTAATTTTCAAGTAAGTTGTAACCTCTTGTGATTGGACTAAAGTCACTTTACTTTAAAGTGCCTGCTCATTGCCTCATTTTTTTCCATCAAGGTTGGTACTCATTGATCTATTACTCCTTGTTTGAATTTGGGTCCCCACTTGGCACCTTTTGGTCTGACAGTGGCCTCTGCAAATATTTAAGGTCAATTCGTATTTAGTCTTTTGTTATCAGATGAAGTACAGGGCTGAGATTGGTGCAGTACATTGTGAAATATAGGTTGGGGGAAGAAGGGGCCTGGGTTGCCTCAAAAGCTTGCATATTGTAATCTTTTTAGTTAGCCAATAAAATGTGTCATTTTGCTTGACTTTTCGCTTCATTCATAATGGCTAACACGGTACAACACCCTAGTAATATTGGCTTCAACTAAAAATACTGATAGTACTTTGTGGACATTTTATATTTAATTAGTAGTTTTAAACTGTCTTTTTTTCTCCCCTCTCCTTCAGCAAGGTACTTACTACACACAACCATTATATGCTGCTCCACCACATGTAATTCATCACACCACAGTTGTTCAGCCTAATGGGATGCCTGCTGCAGTGTATGCCCCTACTATCCCACCTCCTAGAGCTACTGGTGTGGCAATGGGCATGGTAGCAGGGACAACAATGGCAATGTCAGCAGGTAAGTATATAGGTGTCTAAATGTGTATATGACGATTAAGTGTATTCATATGCTGGATAAATGTAAAATGTTTCTTTTGAGTATAATTATATGAAAGATACAGTTAGCAATTTATCGAATTATCAGCTATACTTTCATAATTAATGAGCTGTGTACCTTATACAATTCCCGTAAAACAGTTTGATTTCTACAAACAACTTTCTCTACAGATGGTTGAATTGTGATTTGGTCATGTAATTAAATAGAAGGATCATTTACAAAAGAAAAGTAAAAGAAAATATATATTATTTATTTAACATGGTTACTTTTTTATTGTTTATTGTTTTGTTTGTTTGGTTTAGGAACTTTGCTGACAACTCATTCCCCAACTGCAGTTGCTCCTCATCCAGTTACAATGCCTGCCTATAGGCCACCAGGAACACCTACCTATAGTTATGTGCCTCCACAATGGTGAGCTGTCTGACAGTGTAGGTATTCAAATTTAAATATTCATGTCTTGCTGATTTTTCATTTTTCTTCTTTAACAATTTTTTTGCATTTTTAAGCACCTAATCCATTTATAGTAAAGCAGCTTTATTGTGACATTTCTTCTAAAGCAAGTGTTTTGCTTTATGGCTACATAAGTGAAGATACTAGGGCTGACCCAATGGCAGATGATATCATCCATTTCCGATTGACTGGGCACAATCCACTTTAGCTAAAGGAGGGCAGCCTGATTAGTGTGTCACACACAGAGTTTGAATGGGAAGGGCATAGGTATGTGGTGCTCTCAGACTATTAAGTGCTCATGGTTTCTTGCTCTTTACATTGCTTTGTTATGTAGCTCAGTATTTTTAACATGGTCACTAGCTGTGGCTGTGCAAGTTGAAATTCTTTTGAGACTTTGGCTAATTTGCCTGTTTTTGTGTTGGAATATTTTGCATAACCTATGCAGTGAGATTTGGGTGGCATACAAGGAGAGTGGTGGTGTGGTGATGTTTGCTTGGTCTTGTGAGCAGTGCTTAAAGTTGGCAGGTACCAGTGGTGTTTTGATACTTCATTAGAATCCTCCCTCCTATCGATATCATGTATTAATATACACACATGCTCTAACCTCCAAATTGAAGCCCCCCACCCTATCATGTAAACATAATACTGAACTGGGAGGAGGATCAAAATGCTGTCTAAACAAAATACTACCAGGAATTTGGTTCCAGTTCATCACTTCTTGCGGACAAGTAGGATTGTAATTGTACTGTGTACACTAGACATGCAGGTTAGGTGAATTTGCAAAACTAAGTTGGCCCTAGTGTGTGTTTGATATGTGGGTGTTTGTACACGATTTCTTCCTACCTCGTGCCCAGTGCTAGCTGGGATAGGCTCCAGCGTCCCTGCTTCTGGTGAGTGAGTAAGTTCAAAAATGCCATATCTATATACTTTGTATATCAGAACAATATGGCATAGTGATTGTCGCAGTTTTAGATGAACTTGGAACAAATTAACTTTGAGTCATTGTAATAACATTACCGAATACTGCTACTTGCACGGCAGCAGTTTGTGAGACAAGAAAACGAACTCCTGCATCCCTAGCTAAAACACACAAACCATTCACCGACCACCTAGTATTGATGCTTTCCTCAGTACATGGGTTGAGCAGCTAATAATTTGTAATCCATAAGCATCCTTCCATCTCCCCAAATCCATTCTCCTGATGATTTAGAGTGACAATGTGACCTGTTAAGACATTACATGGCTTCAAAAGACCACCATTTTTTATTTACAGGTTTGAATTTGAAAATATTCAGTAGAGCTGTTAGATTAAATCAATAAAGTGATTTTTCTCATTCCTTTGAGAAATTTTTTTAATCTACCTGTTGAAAATTGATTTTCAGGAACCCAAAGTTGCTGGCAAATCAAGTTCATGAAGTATGCTGAATAGTTTTCCTACTAAAAGAAATGTCATATGTAAATGACTTAACACTAGAATTACCAGAGCCTACGAAAAAACTCGTAGATCCATCCCACCTTAAATCGCTTTGCACCTCTCCATCAGCGTCTTTTGTCCTCTAAATGTGTTGATAAGAGGCAAGCAGTCAGCAGCCTACTATCACATCCCCCCACCGTCGCACAGTTTTTTCACCTCAAGTCTGTTTAACTGCGTGTCAGTTGCTTAGAATTGTAGAGAGTGAGAAGTCAAGCAAAATGACACCTTTTATAACTACTACTACTAATAAATATATCGTTATTTGGAACACATGCATTTCATGTATGTTCTGTGTCTACAACGATCTATGTAAACATCGTTAAAACAAAAAACATTTTTCATGTTTTAGTAATAATTAACAAAATGTAGACATGAAGTGTGTAATGTGTGAAGCCTGAATAACAAATATCAAATAAACACTTTCACAAAAGGTACAAATATAACAGAACAAATGCACTGCTATTCAAGAATATACAGTGCGTCCGGAAAGTATTCACAGCACATCACTTTTTCCACATTTTCTTATGTTACAGCCTTATTCCAAAATGGGTTAAATTCATTTTTTTCCTCAGAATTCAACACACAACACCCCATAACGACAATGTGAACAATGTTTACTTGAGGTTTTTGCAAATTTATTAAAAATAAAAAAACTGAGAAATCACATGTACATAAGTATTCACAGCCTTCGTTCAATACTTTGTCGATGCACCTTTGGCAGCAATTACAGCCTCAAGTCTTTTTGAATATGATGCCACAAGCTTGGTACACCTATCCTTGGCCAGTTTCGCCCATTCCTCTTTGCAGCACCTCTCAAGCTCCATCTGGTTGGATGGGAAGCGTCGGTGCACAGCCATTTTAAGATCTCTCCAGAGATGTTCAATCAGATTGAAGTCTGGGCTCTGGTTGGGCCACTCAAAGACATTCACAGAGTTGTCCTGAAGCCACTCCTTTGATATCTTGGCTGTGTGCTTAGGGTCATTGTCCTGCTGAAAGATGAATTGTCGCCCTAGACTGAGGTCACGAGTGCTCTGGAGCAGGTTTTTTATCCAGGATGTCTCTGTACATTACTGCAGACATCTTTCCCTTTATCCTGACAAGTCTCCCAGTTCCTGCCGCTGAAAAACATCCCCACAGCATGATGCTGCCACCACCATGCTTCACTGTAGGGATGGTATTGGCCTGGTGATGAGCGGTGCCTGGTTTCCTCCAGACGCGACGCCTGGCATTCACACCAAGGAGTTCCATTCTTCGTCTCATCAGGCCAGAGAATTTTGTTTCTCATGGGCTGAGAGTCCTTCAGGTGCCTTTTGGCAAACTCCAGGCGGGCTGCCATGTGCCTTTTACTAAGGAGTGGCTTCCGTCTGGCCACTCTACCATACAGGCCTGATTGGTGGATTGCTGAGGAGATGGTTGTCCTTCTGGAAGGTTCTCCTCTCTCCACAGAGGACCTCTGGAGCTCTGACAGAGTGACCATTGGGTTCTTGGTCACCTCCCTGACTAAGGCCCTTCTACCTTGATCGCTCAGTTTAGATGGCCGGCCAGCTCTAGGAAGAGTCCTGGTGGTTTTGAACTTCTTCCACTTACGGATGATGGAGGCCACTGTGCTCATTGGGACCTTCAAAGCAGCAGAAATTTTTCTGTAACCTTCCCCAGATTTGTGCCTTGAGACAATCCCATCTCGGACGTCTACAGACAATTCCTTTGACTTCATCCTTGGTTTGTGCTCTGACATGAACTCTCAACTGTGGGACCTTATATAGACAGGTGTGTGCCTTTCCAAATCATGTCCAATCAAATGAATTTACCACAGGTGGACTCCAATTAAGCTGCAGAAACATCTCAAGGATGATCAGGGGAAACAGGATGCACCTGAGCTCAATTTTGAGCTTCATGGCAAAGGCTGTGAATACTTATGTACATGTGCTTTCTCAATTTTTTATTTTTAATAAATTTGCAAAAATCTCAAGTAAACTTTTTTCACATTGTCATTATGGGGTGTTGTGTGTAGAATTCTGAGGAAAAAAATTAATTGAATCCATTTTGGAATAAAGCTGTAACATAACAAAATGTGGAAAAAGTGATGCACTGTGAATACTTTCCAGATGCACTGTATGTATGTGTGTGTGTGTGTGTATATATATGTATATATATGTGTGTATATGTACTGTATATATGTATGTGTGTATACAGTGGTGTGAAAAACTATTTGCCCCCTTCCTGATTTCTTATTCTTTTGCATGTTTGTCACACAAAATGTTTCTAATCATCAAACACATTTAACCATTAGTCAAATATAACACAAGTAAACACAAAATGCAGTTTTTAAATGATGGTTTTATTAATTAGGGAGAAAAAAAATCCAAACCTACATGGCCCTATGTGAAAAAGTAATTGCCCCTGAACCTAATAACTGGTTGGGCCACCCTTAGCAGCAATAACTGCAATCAAGCGTTTGTGATAATTTGCAGTGAGTCTTTTACAGCGCTCTGAAGGAATTTTGGCCCACTCATCTTTGCAGAATTGTTGTAATTCAGCTTTATTTGAGGGTTTTCTAGCATGAACCGCCTTTTTAAGGTCATGCCATAGCATCTCAATTGGATTCAGGTCAGGACTTTGACTAGGCCACTCCAAAGTCTTCATTTTGTTTTTCTGTAGCCATTCAGAGGTGGATTTGCTGGTGTGTTTTGGGTCATTGTCCTGTTGCAGCACCCAAGATCGCTTCAGCTTGAGTTGACGAACAGATGGCCGGACATTCTCCTTCAGGATTTTTGGTAGACAGTAGAATTCATGGTTCCATCTATCACAGCAAGCCTTCCAGGTCCTGAAGCAGCAAAACAACCCCAGACCATCACACTACCACCACCATATTTTACTGTTGGTATGATGTTCTTTTTGAAATGCTGTGTTCCTTTTACGCCAGATGTAACGGGACATTTGCCTTACAAAAAGTTCAACTTTTGTCTCATCAGCCCACAAGGTATTTTCCCAAAAGTCTTGGCAATCATTGAGATGTTTCTTAGCAAAATTGAGACGAGCCCTAATGTTCTTTTTGCTTAACAGTGGTTTGCATTTTGGAAATCTGCCATGCAGGCCGTTTTTGCCCAGTCTCTTTCTTATGGTGGAGTCGTGAACACTGACCTTAATTGAGGCAAGTGAGGCCTGCAGTTCTTTAGACATTGTCCTGGGGTCTTTTGTGACCTCTCGGATGAGTCGTCTCTGCGCTCTTGGGGTAATTTTGGTTGGCCGGCCACTCCTGGGAAGGTTCACCACTGTTCCATGTTTTTGCCATTTGTGGATAATGGCTTTCACTGTGGTTTGCTAGAGTCCCAAAGCTTTAGAAATGGCTTTATAACCTTTACCAGATTGATAGATCTCAATTACATCTGTTCTCATTTGTTCCTGAATTTCTTTGGATCTTGGCATGATGTCTAGCTTTTGAGGTGCTTTTGCTCTACTTCTCTGTGTCAAGCAGCTTCTATTGAAGTGATTTCTTGATTGAAACAGGTGTGGCAGTAATCAGGCCTAAGGGTGGCTACGGAAATTGAACTCAGGTGTGATACAACACAGTTAGGTTATTTTTTAACAAGGGGGGAATTACTTTTTCACACAGGGCCATGTAGGTTTGGATTTTTTTCTCCATAAATAATAAAAACCATCATTTAAAAACTGCATTTTGTGTTTACTTGTGTTATATTTGACTAATGGTTAAATCTGTTTGATGATCAGAAACATTTTGTGTGACAAACATGCAAAAGAATAAGAAATCAGGAAGGGGGCAAATAGTTTTTCACACCACTGTATGTGTGTGTGTGTGTGTGTATATATATATATATATATATATATATATATATATATATATATATATATATATATATATATATATATATATATATACTGCTCAAAAGAATTAAAGGAACACTTTTTAATCAGAGTATAGCATAAAAGTCAATGAAACTTATGGGATATTAATCTGGTCAGTTAAGTAGCAGAGGGGGTTGTTAATCAGTGTCAGCTGCTGTGGTGTTAATTAAATTAACAACAGATGCACTAGAGGGGCAACAATGAGATGACCCCAAAACAGGAATGGCTTAACAGGTGGAGGCCACTGACATTTTCCCTCCTCATCTTTTCTGACTGTTTCTTCACTAGTTTTGCATTTGGTTACAGTCAGTGTCACTACTGGTAGCATGAGGCGATACCTGGACCCTACAGAGGTTGCACAGGTAGTCCAACTTCTCCAGGATGGCACATCAATACGTGTCATTGCCAGAAGGTTTGCTGTGTCTCCCTGCACAGTCTCAAGGGCATGGAGGAGATTCTAGGAGACAAGCAGTTACTCTAGGAGAGCTGGAGAGGGCCTTAGAAGGTCCATAACCCATCAGCAGGACCAGTATCTGCTCCTTTGGGCAAGGAGGAACAGGATGAGCACTGCCAGAGCCCTACAAAATGACCTCCAGCAGGCCACTGGTGTGAATGTCTCTGACCAAACAACCAGAAAGACTTCATGAGGGTGACCCAAGGGCCCCATGTCCTCTAATGGGCCCTGAGCTCACTGCCCAGCAGCATGCAGCTCGATTGGCATTCGCCATAGAATACCAGAATTGGCAGATGCACCACTGGTGCCCTGTGCTTTTTACAGATGAGAGCAGGTTCACCCTGAGCACGTGACAGAAGTGAAAGGGTCTGGAGAAGCCATGGAGAACATTATGCTGCCTGTAACATCATTCAACCTCATGTGGTGAGAGTATGCAGGCAGTTCCTGGAGGATGAAGGAATTGATACCATTGACTGGCCACCACACTTTCCTGACCTAAATCCAATAGAACACCTCTGGGACATTATGTTTTGGTCCATCCAATGTCACCAGGTTGCACCTCAGACTGTCCAGGAGCTCAGTGATGCCCTGGTCCAAGTCTGGGAGGAGATCCCCCACAAAACCATCTGTCATCTCATTAGAAGCATGCACCGATGTTGTCAGGCATGTATACAAGAACACAGGGACTATACAAAGTGCTGCGTACAATTTTGAGTTGCTGCAATTAAATTTTGGCAAAATGGACTAGCCTGCCACATAATTTTTTCACTCTGATTTTTGGGGCGTCTTTGAATTCAGGGCTCTGTAGGTTGATCATTTTCATTTCCATCAAACGATGTGGCATCCTTTCGTTCCTAACACATTACCCAGTCTATATCAGTATAGATATCCAGGAGGATTTCTTTTTCCCATTGAGATCTGATGTGTTTTCAAAGTGTATATATTATATATTTTTTAACAAGGGGGGAATTACTTTTTCACACAGGGCCATGTAGGTTTGGATTTTTGGATATATTATATATATACACTTTGAAAACACATCAGATCTCAATGGGAAAAAGAAATCCTCCTGGATATCTATACTGATATAGACTGGGTAATGTGTTAGGAACGAAAGGATGCCACATCGTTTGATGGAAATGAAAATGATCAACCTACAGAGCCCTGAATTCAAAGACGCCCCAAAAATCAAAGTGAAAAAATTATGTGGCAGGCTAGTCCATTTTGCCAAAATTTAATTGCAGCAACTCAAAATTGTACGCAGCAGTTTGTATGGCCCCTGTGTTCTTATATACATGCCTGACAACATCGGTGCATGCTTCTAATGAGATGACAGATGGTGTTGTGGGAGATCACCTCCCAAATCTCGACCAGGGCATCACTGAGCTCCTGGACAGTCTGAGGTGCAACCTGGTGGCATTGGATGGACCAAAACATAATGTCCCAGAGGTGTTCTATTGGATTTAGGTCAGGAAAGTGTGGTGGCCAGTCAATGGTATCAATTCCTTCATCCTCCAGGAACTGCCTGCATACTCTCACCACATGAGGCCAGGAATTGTCGTGCACCAGGAGCCACTGTACCGGCATAGGGTCTGACAATAAGTCCAAGGATTTCATCCTGATACCTAATGGGAGCCAAGGTGCCTTTTTTAAGCCTGTAGCGGTCTGTGTGACCCTCCATGGATATGCCTCCCCAGACAATATTAACCCACCACCAAAGTGCTCATGCTGAATGATGTTACAGGCAGCATAATGTTCTCCATGGCTTCTCCAGACCCTTTCACTTCTGTCACGTGCTCAGGGTGAACCTGCTCTCATCTGTGAAAAGCACAGGGCACCAGTGGTGCATCTGCCAATTCTGGTATTCTATGGCGAATGCCAATCGAGCTGCATGCTGCTGGGCAGTGAGCTCAGGGCATATTAGAGGACATGGGGCTCTTGGGTCACCCTCATGAAGTCTTTCTGGTTGTTTGGTCAGAGACATTCACACCAGTGGCCTGTTGGAGGTCATTTTGTAGGGCTCTGACAGTGCTCATCCTGTTCTGCTTTTCCCAAAGGAGCAGATACCGGTCCTGCTAATGGGTTAAGAACCTTCTATGGCCCTCTCCAGCTCTCCTAGAGTAACTGCTTGTCTCCTAGAATCTCCTCCATGCCCTTGAGACTGCGCAGGGAGACACAGCAAACCTTCTGGCAATGATACGTATTGATGTGCCATCCTGGAGAAGATGGACTACCTGTGCAACATCTGTAGGGTCCAGGTATCGCCTCATGCTACCAGTAGTGACACTGACTGTAGCCAAATGCAAAACTAGTGAAGAAACAGTCAGAAAAGATGAGGAGGGAAAAATGTCAGTGGCCTCCACCTGTTAAACCATTCCTGTTTTGGGGTCATCTCATTGTTGCCCCTCTAGTGCCTCTGTTCTTAATTTCATTAACACCACAGCAGCTGAAACTGATTAACAACCCCCTCTGCTACTTAACTGACCAGATTAATATCCCATAAGTTTCATTGACTTTATGCTATACTCTCATTAAAAAGTGTTCCTTTAATTTTTTGAGCAGTATATATATATATATATATATATATATATATATATATATATATATATATATATATATATATATACTCTAGCAGAATACCCGCGCTTTGTATCGGAGAAGTAGTTTGTAAAAGAAGTTATGAAAAAGAAAAGGAAAAATTTTAAAAATAACGTAACATGATTGTTTATGTAATTGTTTTGTCATTGATATGAGTGTTGCTGTCATATCTATATATATCTGTGTATATATATATATATATATATATATATATATATATATATATATATATCTCAAAATACCCGCACTTGGCAGCGGAGAAGCAAAAAGAAAAGGAAACATTTTAATAATAACGTAACATGATTGACAATGTAATTGTTTTGTCATTGTCATGAGTGTTGCTGGCATATATATGCCTGCCTGAATAAGTCACCCTTGCTTCGCTCTTACTTTTTTACCGTTCATTTAATCATGGCTAGTGGCGGAAAAATTATTAAATGGAAGGAGGATTACACTGAGTATGGCTTTACCAAAACAATTATTGATGGCAAATCGATTATTCATAAAGCTTGAATTGGTGATCTGTGTTTCTGTTGTAACCTCATATTTTTTCATACTTCTTCTCAAACCAAGGGGGTGCAAGAGTAAAATGAATCGAGAAGAAAAGGAAACATTTTAAAAATAATGTAAAACAATTGTCAATGTAACCTTTTGTAAGTAGTGCCTGGAGGATTCAGTGTGGAGAAACTCTAGAGATAGTGTGTGTATTAACTTGTGGATTTTTCTGTGAGTATTTGGTGGCAGTGTGACGAAGTTGCTTCGGAAGACGGCGTTAGCCATGGAGCTCAGCTCAGAGCAAAATGAGGTGAATGGGAGGGGAGAGGATGACGTCACTCCTCCACCCGCCTTGACTGTCAATCCCCCCACAAACACAGTCTCTCGTAATTTGCATAAGCACAGCCCTTCACCTGCAATTTGAAATTAGAAACTGATCAAAACTGTTGTTTATACCCTGCGTCCTCTCATTAAACTTGTATCCCGCATTAGCCGTGGGCATGACAAACGCCAGCGGCAGCCTGTCTATGAACTTAATTTAAACTTTAGGTTTACACCGTGCTTTGTTTCCGAAGTAGCAACACTCATGAATATGGTTGTATATGTCACTCGCTCGCTTCTTATTGTTTTGCTGCCTTCTCAATTATATAATGCATGTTTTCTTCAGCGCTTTTTGGAGCTCTTCCTTGTTTTCTACGTACTGCGTTGACTGTCAGTTCATGTGATTACGTGGGAGGCTTGATGTCACACGAAACTCCGCCCCCCACGGCTTTCGAGCTCCACTCCATTACAGTATATGGAGAAAAATAGCTTCCAGTTATGACCATTACGCGTAGAGTTTCGAAATGAAACCTGCCCAACTTTTGTAAGGAAGCTGTAAGGAATGAGCCTTCCACCCACACGGGAAGTTTGAGAATTAGTGATGAGTCACTGAGGGCTTTGCCTATTATTAGTATCGATATATATAAATAATATGAAACTATATGTTATATAAATGTTTTATAGTATTTTATATTTACAGTTTGGGCATCCCTACCTGTAAAGGTTCTGGAGGTGGTTGGGTGCCCATCGTGCCAAATGCTGGAACTACTGTATGTGAAAAGTTTCATGTTGATAACACAAAGACACAGAGGAACAGCAGGGGTGCGGAAATCCAACGCCCGACTCGTCCGACACGGGTAAATTGGCTGTCGGACAAGCGTGTTTTTCTGGTTTCAGTTGTTCAGTTCTTCACTTTCTGAAGAAAAAAGAATTGTACGCTGTGCAGGGCACATTTTTACCACTACTTTCAAATTTTAAAAATTTGAGTACGTACTTCGTGCGGAAACCGTCAACTTAGCCATGTTCTTCATTTCTTGAATTGGTATTCAATATTGTTTACAAAATGACGGCTGACTTTTCAAAGGGGAATCACTCTTGTGGTCTTACATTTTACCCTACTATTTACATGCTTGGAGATGCAGTCATTTTTTTCATGCCGATATTACGATTTAATTTGATGATTTTTCATTATAATCAATAACTTTTATTATTGATAAAATTCATTTTTTCTACATAAAAATGCGGTCATTTCACCTACAATGCAATTGTTTTCGCCACATAAAGCTTGTTAGGCAGTTAATCTTTCCTGAAGTTTGCAATTTCGTGTAGGTTGTGAAATATTGAGTTTTATTTAAATTTGTGTGACATCAATTTTGATGAGCTGTCTTTTTCATTTAAAACAAGTTGGTTTGGCGCTGTCAGTTTATTAAAAATAAAGAAGAAAACATTCTAACGGTTTCAAAATGTTATGAAATATCAATAAAAATCTTCACTTAGACGCGATTATTTTTTTCCCCGACAACATCGGTAATATTTACTTCTTTGGAAATGTACATCTTGCGGAATTTCGAATACGTCATTAGGAATTGCCTGCGTAACCCATAATGCACTGCGGTAAGCACGTTGTTCTTGCTTTATGCGTGTTGCTGAAACTTAAACAAGTAGCATCGCGGATGAGAAATGGATCATTGCTTGATTAAAACCGGCACAACAGGCCCTGAAAAACCTACGGGAGTGTATTAAGACCACGATGAAAAAAATACGGACACAGTGAAGACAAAAAAAAAATGTAAATTTCAAAATTAAAGTCGACATGTTGACTTTATTCTCGACATTTCCACATTATTCTCGACTTTTACATCGAGATTATAGTCGACATTTCCACTTTATTTTCGTAGTTTATTTTATCAGTATAATGTCGCAAACTAAATTTCATCTTAAAATGAATGTTTCATTTACTAGATTTTCTCCCTGACCCAGTTGTTAATCTCTGCGCGCTTCTTCAACTGACTTCCTCTTGCACTGTGGAAGCGGCGGCAGCAATCGCCACACATTGACTTCATAATATTCCTGCTCAATGAACATTCAGAATACTAAGATAAATACTTCCTATCTTTTTCACGATGAAATGCATTAAAGCATGTATTAGACATGGGTGTTGGGGGGCACGGTGGCGTGGCTGTAGTGCTGCTCCCTTGCATTAAGGGGTCCTCAGGTCTACGTTCAGTGTAGAGACGTTTATGGCAGGTGTGACGAGACTCCAAAAAACTGGATATTTTAATGGATATCGCACAGGATTAACTGAAATATTGTGTAAATGTTGGGTTTGTGATCTGAAGGTCGGAGACACGATCGCAGAATTCAATGGATGTTTTTCTGAGCAGGCTTTTTTTTTTGCTGTGTCTATCTTACATACTAAACCCCCAGTTCCTATCCTTTGTCTTTCTCCATATAACCAATTACCACACGATAAACGTCTTTGTGAAATTAAAACTAGCTATAAACCTAGACCTCAGAGTTTTCAGAACTTTAAAAAAAATTTTTGTTATACATGTTTAATTATGCAATCCATTCAGAGGTCTAACCTTTAACTAGTTTTAATTTCACAAATACGTTTATCGTGTGGTGATTGGTTATGTGCAGAAAGAAAAAGGATAGGACCTGGGGTTTAGTACGTCAGATAGAGACATGAGTCTAAAAGTAAGAAAAAAGTTGGTTCAATTGAAAAAGCGTTTTCTAAAGCTGAACGCTCGGAGGTTGAGCGTTATGCTAGGCTGTTCAATACTGCTTCTTTAGAAGAGTCTGACCCACGACCAGCTGTGGAATTCTGGCTGTCACCTGGCAACATGCACATCACTCATAAAAAACCTGAAAAGTCATCAGCATCCACTTCTGCAGGACCATCAGTCCAGGAACCATGCAGTTCAGCTCAAGCAGAAATGAACATCATTCAGCCCATGCTGTCTGAGATGGTAAAGATTCTTGGGGGTGGGGGGAGATGTTGCAAGACAAAAGCTGAAGAATATGGCAGAAAATGAATCAGGACAGTGTTCTGTTATGTAACTGTAATATATGAAAAAAGAACTAGTGTAGCTATAATGAAGGCATTGTTTATTAGCCAGTTAAAATAAGGGAATCTTTTATATAATGTTCTAGAGCAAGGTGGCAAAATACTACTCCCTGAAAAAACTTTTTTCAGTTTTAAAATGGAAGGCAGTTTTGGTATCAATAAAAGAGAGCAGAAAAATAAACTATTCTTCACTTTTGTTGTTTGTTTATGGGCAAATGAATTTAACTGGCAGACAAGTGGATTTTCTAAGTTTACTTGTCCATGGACAAGTAGAAACAAATTTGATTTCCACACCCCTGAACAGATACCATGTCTGATAATACCTCAAAGGTGAAAAAATTCACCTGAAATTGTTTAGATTTTATAACAAAAATTTGGAAAAATCACAGCATCCACCTATGTTTTTTTGTTTTTTTTTGCAATATGTGTAATATGTCATGTTTTTGTGGGAAAATGACTGTCCTTCCTTTGTGTATTGCGTAATTTGGCATTATTGTGGTGCTCTCCCCTCAGGTTGAAATTGCTGAAAAATGACCTAAGGGCTTAACAGGTTGAGACCCCCAGAACTAGGTCTGATGTTATTTTGTAAGAAATATGTGGATAGGACTGGCCAGCTGTGTTCTACTGAATGTCCTGTTCTTGTCTAAATCTTTCTAATGTTCAAGGTGGTGAACATTCTTGCTAGGAGGAAGGCAAAAGTAAATAGCACATTTAAAGCGGGGGCATTTAAACACGTCTTGTATTGGTAGTTACATTGGTTTAGTAAAGAAGTAAAAATGGGGGAAAAAAAGAAAGTGGTGATGAGATAGTTTTCAAAGGGAAATGGACAGGAGTAAGGGAAAGTCAAGTTGTGTAGTGCTACAGACACATTCATAAGGCAGTGCAAAATGTGCGATGGTCAGTGACTCTGAGGTAATAGGAAGGGGTTAGGAGCCCTAAGAATTCCCCTCAAAAAAAGTAAAGTAGTTATAAAGGGGGAGTCGTCATTGGGAGATTAAAGCTCATGTCTCCTTGTGGGACAGATAATCTTGTACAGTGTGTTGCCTTCATGGTACACAGGTGCGAGACCTCCCTGGAAGGGTGTTTGGGCTCTTGGCCAGAGCAGGCATGGATCTAGTTGTCCTTAACCATGTTTGAATGAATAACATAAATAAGGACAGGATCAGTTCTGCAATCCAGATTTTTAAAGAATTAAGTGCTAAGTGGAGGATCAGACCTAACAAGGTGTATTTAATACATGACTTAAATCTTGGAGTTGGATAGATGAGCGAAGGTTTATTCAGTATTGAGGCTCAGTGAAGGGTTACATTTAAACGGAAGGGACACCAGTATTTGGGAGGCATATATGAGTAAGTTTGTTGAGGATTGTTTAACACTAGAATTACCAAAGCCTTCGTATCAACGAAGTACACTAACCCAATTTCTTTTTCTACGGTTATAGTCTTGAATAAAAGCGCACTTGTTCTGTTTTTATTTTTTTCTCCAGCCGTCTGGATTTTGTTTTTTTTTTTTTTTTTTTTTCTGCCCACCCTGGCCATCGGACCTTACTCCTTTTCTATATTAACTAATGTCTTATTTTAATTTCTTATTGTCTTTTATTTTTCCTTTCTTCATTATGTAAAGCACTTTGAGCTACTTTTTGTATGAAAATGTGCTATATAAATAAATGTTGTTGTTGTTGTTATTTGTACCTTTTGTGAAAATGTTTATTTGATATTTGGCCTTCAGTCTTCGCACATTATACACTTCTTGTCCAAATTTTCAGGTTAGTACTAAAAACATGAAAAAAGTTTGTCTTTTAGGTATGTGTTCAGCATTTCCTGTATTTCCTGTCATCCTACACTTACATAGATCTTTGTAGACACAGCACACACATTAAATTCACACGTTTCAAATAAGGATATATTATTTACCCTATACAGCAACTGATAGCTCACTCCGAGAAAAACAAGGCTTGAGCTTGGAGAGCATTTTGCCCTTCCTGCAGCTGTGGGAAGATGGGAAAGCAGACCACTTGCTGCTTTTGCTTATCAACACATTTACAATGCAAAAGAGCTGACGGAGAGGAGCAAACAGATTTAAGGTGGGACGGGTTTATGAGGTTTTTCATAGGCTTTGGTAATTCTAGTGTTAAAGCAAGAACTGGGGTTGATGCAGCAAGGAGTTTAGGTCATCTCAGGTTTATAACTTCATTTCAAGGGTTGGACAGGATTATTAATGCAAATAAACAAAATAACTTTGAAATCAAAAGCCCACATTTAGCACTAGGATCCCTGAAGCCTATAAAAAAACTCATAATCCCGGTAATAAAATTTCATGTGTTCCATGTCTACAATGATCTGTGTAAATGTAGGATGACAGGAATTGCAAGGCAAGAAATGTTGGAACACGTAACTAGAACAGAAACTTTTTTTGTAGTCTACTAATATTTGGCTAAATGCTGACGTAAAGTGTATAATGTGTGAAGACTGAAGTCCAAATCTCAAATAAGCACTTTCACAAAAGACACATATATAAAAAGAACAACTGCTATTTTTTACAGAATTTAACCAAAGTAAAAAAAAAAATTGGGATAGAGTACAACACACATACACACACATATGTCTACTTGACTGGTGCAGAGGTAAGAACTGCTGTTTCCAAATCGAGTGATTGTGGGTTCGATCCTGGGTCCTCGAAAAATTAACTGTTTCGAGTAGTGAGCGGCTATTATTATTACTATTATAGTATAAAAACATACATTTGATACATTTGAGTCTGTAACAGCCGATTGTGAATTTATGGTACTTGTAAAAGTTAGTGTTTTGTTTTATTTTTCACTTTCATTGTCTCAGTCCTGTTCATGCTCCATCTGATCTGACACTGTTAGTTTTCAAATAAAGATGTGCTATAGCAGAGGTGAACTCTGATGAGGATGAGGGTTCTACATTGGAGAAAGAGAACAGAAGCCCTCTCTGCAAGAAACGTCCACTCACACATAAGAACAACGCAGTTGCACCAAGCGTAAAGGCGAAAGATGGCAACATTTGGACACAGTAAGAGGTTGGGCATCATCCTGCCAGTGAATTTGTAACCTGGCTAAGTCAGCAGGATGGGTATGAGTTTTTGTGATACACGGATTGCCCTTAGCTAGCATTACATGCTTGAACGAGTTATTGATAGTCATAGATCAGGATTGGCAAACTCCAGGACTGGAGTGCCGCAGTTGCTACAGGTTTTCATTCTTACCATCTTCTTAATTAGTGACCAGTTTTTGCTGCTGATTACTTCTTTTAATTAACTTGACTCAGGCCCAGTAGTTGTTTCTTTTTCTTTAATTAGCGGCCTAACAATAATGAGACACAAAACAAGCCACCACTTGACCACCCCTGTGCCCATTACACAATATCTGAAATTACAGAGAGGTGATGGTCTTGGTAAGGTTGATCTCTCAGGTTACCAAAACATTTTGACGGTGCTCTTAGAAAGAACAGAAAAACAACAGGTTTTCAAATGTGTGCTGTGGCAGAATGAGAGCAGCAACAAGCCATGGAATTAAATAACGGGTTTAATTAGCACCAAGAATTGGCTTCTCATTAAGAAAGTGATTGGTGTGAAATTGGTTGGAGTTTGAAACCTCAGTTTAGCTGGTCATCTGTTAGCTTGTTTCACATCTCATTTCTGCTTGGCTGTCATTTAAATGAAGAAAGGAATCAATTCAGAAGGCTGAACCCTTCTAACAGGGGTATGAATGTGATGAAGAAAAAGTTAATTAGCAGTGAAAACTGGTCACTTGTTAGGAGAAGCGTTAGAATGAAAACCTGTAGCCACTACGCCACTCCAGGCTTGGAGTTCGCCTCCTCTGTCATAGACCAAGATGGAATAGGTGAATGAGAACGCACAACAATAGCAGCAGGAGCAAAGTGCCCTTTATTCTAATAACCAGCAATGTCCAAAAGAAATAAACTGTGATGCTTCTTCGAAAAAAAAATCCATACAACAGCGCTCAAGTTACTAAATTAAAATAAATAAATAATGACAATAAATAGTTTAAAAAACTAATGATAATATCAGACCTCCAGGATCTCCTATAAAATCTTCTGTCCAGTGGTATCTCTTTCACACTGTAGTCTCTTACTGTTCAAAAATCCATACAACAGTGCTCAAGTTACTAAATTAAAATAAATAAATAATGACAATAAATAGTTTCAAAAACTAAGGATAATATCAGACCTCCAGGATCTCCTTTAAAATCTTCTGTCCAGTGGTATCTCTTTCACACTGTAGTCTCTTCCTACTCACCCATCTTTGTATATGCTCACTGGAGCCGAGTTCTTAGATGAAGTAGTCCTTCAACTACTGTCCTTGCCTCCATTCCACTGAGCATTATTTTACCTTCCCTATCTCCTCAGCATTCACAGGATCTGTGAGAGCCTCTACTTGACTCCTGTGCTGGTTATCATACCTCAGCGTTCACCAGGATATGCTGAGCCCTGATCCAACTCCCCTGTCGTCTCCACCAACATCTGCAAATTCTATAAGATTCCCCGATCACTCTTGCTCTTCACAGCTAATCAGGAGTGACTTGGGCTACTCCTGGAGTGCCTTTTATGCAGCTCCAATGCAAGGCTTCCCCTGGCCAACTCACCACCTTTTGTCTATAATGGCCCTATCCCATTTTTCTCTCTCTTTCAACATATCCCCCCACCCCCAGACCCACTCTATAAAGAAAAGGTAAACAAAATTTGAAAAGGAGGAGTTACCTTTTATGTTAACAAATGCTCATATCCGCTTCTCTTAGATCATGATTTGACTTGAAAGCATAGAGGCCTGATATTGTGAGTGTTTTATCAACCATCCAATGGAGACGATCACTATGCATCATTTTTAGTATTATTTATAAAACTAGTTTAGAAAGGGATATAGCCAAGGGTCACTTTACCTAGATAATAAGTGCACTAACCTTTCAAGTAACAGAGCACATGGGAAGAAGTTTTTGGACATATTCATTAACTGTTTTTATAACACATTATGTTAAAGCCATTCAAGATTTAGTATTTTGCATTTATCTGAATAGAGATTAAGTGGTTAGATGTGCTTTAACCATAAGAATCTATTAGCCCTAATATAATACATTTTGCATTTTTTGGCAGATCACATATTCAAAATCGCATCACATGGCAAGAACCAGGTGTATTAGTGAACTGTCAGCATGGATTCACAGGGAAGATTGTGCTTTACTAATATGATGGAATTCAATGAGGAAGCATCAAAACATTTGACCCTAGAGGTTCGCATTATATTGTTTATTTTGATTCAAAGTTTTTGATAAGGCCCCCCATGAGAGGCTGTTGATAAGACTTAGAGAAGTGAAATACAAGAATATAAATAATAAACTGTTTGTTTGCAGAAAATACCAAACCATGTAAAATGACAGATAATCTAGAATTCCTTGAATCTTTATAGAGGGATTAGGTATGGAAATATTTGTTGGACTAAAGTTCATGTTTTCACCAAGATTGTTCTAATATTAAAAAGAAGAAATGGCCAGAAATATATAATAAATGCACTAATATTTATTAAGTGTAATGCATTTTTACAACAGCAAAACCACAGGACCAAATATAAAGTATGATGTACATATGAAACATGGATATTATATCGAGATGTTGAAAATATCACATACATGCAATTAACAATCGAATCCCAGAAGCCTATGAAAAAACTTGTAATCCCACACCTTCTTACATTCCCTTGTACCTCTCCATTAGTCTCTTTTGTTCTGCAAATCTATCGATCAGCACAAGCAGCAAGTAGCCTGCTACCTCATCCCCCAGTTTAAGCAGCTTAAGCCCCAAAGAAGATTCTCAGAACTCAAGTGTGTTTATCTGGAGTTGTATAGAGTAAATAATATATTATCATTTGGAATACATACATTTCATGTATTGCCATTTTGAGTAGTGCGAGTTGCTATTTTTATTACTTTTATATAATAGAAGCATACATTTGATTTTACACTGGCTGTTACAGATTCAAATCAAATGTATGCTTTTATTATATAAAAGTAATAAAAACAGTAACTCACACTACTCAAAATGGCAATTGGAGGACCCAGAAATCAAACTTGTGACCTCTTGATCATGAATCAGCAGTTCTTACCACTGTACTACCAAAGTGGGTGTGTCAATGTCGTACCCTAAGCCAACTTCAATATATGACGATATATTATTTACCCTATACAACTCCAACCACCTCACATGCAGTTAAGCACACTTGAGCTCTGAGAATCTTCTTTACAACTTGAGCTATGTCGTGGGTGGATGGGATAGCAGGCTGCTTGTGCTGATGGACACATTTCCAAAACAATAGACTCTAATGGAGAGGTGCGATGGAATTTAAGGTGACCCGGGATTACAAGTTTTTTCGTAGACTACAGGGATTCTAGAGTTAACTTTTATTTATAAATGAAACAAAACTTAACAGGCTGGGAACCAATTTCGCTACCATTTTCTAAATGGTTTATATTTAGGATAACAACTCACAACATCTTTATGATTTGGGCCAGAAACCAATTCTCCTGTACCCTCTTTTTCTCTTAAGTGATTAAACACATTAATTTTCAAGCTTCTCATGAGTTATCAATTATTTAATATGTTTAATGGCTGAATTTTTGGTGGTATCACAAAAGTATGTGGACAAAAGTCAATTGTGTGCAGTGACAGATACATAAAGCGTGAAAACCCTTTTGGATTTAGTTTGCTTTGCTAGATAGATATGGTTTTAATGCAAATGTGTCAAAACAAGATATACAACATGAGGATAAACACTAAACAAAGAGAATTTTCAAAACCATGTAAATCCAATGTTGAACTATACAGTGCAATTTATTGTGTTGCATTATGTACAATCCCTTGCAGCTAGTGTAAAAGCAGCAGCTATCCATATGCCAGTATTATCTGTTGCATGTGACGGTCAAGTTGGACATAACCTTGATTTAGATGTTGGAGTTGGCATTTTGAACTCGAATCTATGTCATATTCAGTAGATACCAGCGTAGTACATTTGTATATCCATTTCAGACTGACACATTCCTTTTAAAATGTATCATGTATAATAGTGATTAACTGCACAAAGACAGCCTCTTTATCTGAGTTTTCAGTTTTTATTCTGAATTTATACTATGCTTGGTTTTATTTGACATAAAAAACCTAGACAAAAATAAAAATAAATCTGAATTTCTTGTTATTTTCGTAGAAGATGTACTCAAAATATCCAAACTGAAAGCAGAAATGTACTTGTAAATTAAAATTAGTCTTTTTCTAGTATGGTATGATTTTTCTATCACCATCTATTTATCTAATTTGTGAAAAAGTAGATATTCTAAATGCAGTGCATGTGTCTGTACTAACATATTTATAAAATTTAAAATGCAAAACATGATTTATAGAAAAGTCAGTGCTCTGATCCATTGTTAAAGAGTTTTAGTAAGTCAACATGTATAAAATATTGTTCAGTTTTCTTTTGTTAATGTTTTCTCTGCTTTGGCATTTATACTATTAAGCAAAGTGTACTTAAAATATAGATGTCTAAATTCTTTTTTTTATTCCAAAATACATTATTGCATAGATTTCAATAGGTTAATATTTTTGCTCTGTCGACACAGTATTTACCTCTACATAGCATTTTTTTTAAATTCCAGTTTGCTTCTGTTTTTCAGGTTTAAAGATGAGAGATATGCATTCAGTCAAGCGTAGCCTTGGTGCTGATGCCCTTGTGTTTCCGACTGGGAC
Source organism: Polypterus senegalus (assembly GCF_016835505.1). Classification (NCBI taxonomy): domain Eukaryota; kingdom Metazoa; phylum Chordata; class Cladistia; order Polypteriformes; family Polypteridae; genus Polypterus; species Polypterus senegalus. The sequence goes on from NC_053154.1 coordinate 185,753,595, forward strand.
TTCTTCCAAAAGAAATTAAATGCAGTTTAAAACAAACAAAAAATCCTTACTGTGCCCTAAACAGTTTGCCAAAACACTACAGTTTACTCCATCTGATGTTCCTCTATTCCACAGCTGCATATCTTACATCTTCCAACTTGGCCAATACAAAAACAAAAAATGGTTCTGATGCAGAATTGTGTTTTGTATGCTGTCTTGCATCTTCTAGATAAATTACAAAGATGAAGGGAGTGTACATTTGTTTTGGTTGGATTCATGTACAGTTGAATGCATGTTAAAAAGTGCTTGCTCGGTATACATGCAATGATTAATACAAAACATTCATATGCAAAATCCAAAGGAGCTAAAGTTAAAAGCGAATACATTTGCAGCTTAGTATCACTAATGTAATGTCTTAATGTATTTACAAAAGTAGATAAATTGTGTTGAATTCTATATTAAGAGCATTTGGTACAGTATACTTTGGTTATAGAATCTAAACTGTGTAAATATTTTACTTTTTGTTGTTTAAACACTTGTCATCCAACTGGGCACAGGTTTTAATTTCTTGGGTTAGAATATTAATTTGATGTATTTGGAGGATGCTCTAGCTAGTAATCTGGGTGGTTGGATGTAAATCAGCATGTTATTGTCTTACCATTTTTTTAAGTTTTTATTGAGTTTAATATTGAATTGTGATGTATCTGAAGAGATGTACATAGGGGAGCAAAGTAAAATTGAGGTGAATGGCCAGTCTTGGTTTTGTTGAAGAGCTGTGCTATGCACAGTCAGTATTTATTTATTTTTTAAATACTTGACCAATTTTTACAATGCTGTAAATTAATTTGCACCATTGGAATAGCCCTGCAAATAAGCATTAAATACTAATTTGTAAAATTTTATGAACATCAGTCAAGAAATGAAAAATTAGTGAAATATTTCTTTTTAAGAAATTAAATAGCCACATTAATTGTATTTATCTATACATATTTCAAACTATTATTCTTATGTAAATAAAGGCTTTAAGAGTATGCTGTAAACCTGTAATCTCATGTTGGTGAAAGCACACTAGGCACATGCAGTATTCAGACAATTATGCAAGCAACAGAATTAATTTTTTTCATGATATTTCATGTGTTCAGTATAAGTGGACTGAAAAATATCTCTGTAAAAGCAAGTTACTCCAGCATTAGACAGTCAAACTTAAATTTATTTATGAAAATATTAGTAAGTACACCATTCAGGAAACAAAAATGCCCAGAAAACATTTAAACATTAAGTAAAGCTATTTTTTTTTTATAGTAGTGAAGACCAGTGGTAAAGAGCCAAGCTTACAATGAATCATAATATTAAAATAACACAATTTTTCAAAGTTATGTTACCTAATATCCATTTTATCATCACATTTGGTTTTTCCCCCTATTATGCTTTTCTGATTGTTTTACTAATTCAGAATTATTTTTTGCAGTAGAAAAGTGCAGTTTGTGATGAAAAGGAAACTATTTTTTTCAGGTATCAGAATGTATGTAGGTAGGCATCAAAGAAGAAAATCAGAACTGATTATGATTTATGATTGACATGAGAAAATTGTTACTGCTGTGAAACTGTAAAATTCAAAGGACATAAGGAAAAACTTCCTTTTTAAACTTCAAAGTAGCAAACTTCTTCCAGTCCAGTTTTTGAAACTGCAAGGTTGATTAAATGAATTTCCCTTTCTATATTTAACAAATAACTGGATTGCCACAATATCCCAACCCACTCCTGATTTAAAGCTTACCTTCTGCCTTATATAGTATTCAATAAACAAAAGTAATTCTTTTTTGTTTTAGTTTGTTATATAAAGAGGGAGCTGGTAAAGGTGCTATGCACAAGATAGGTAGCAGTCTGTTCTTCTCTGTTAACACTATGAGGCCTTGATGCTTACATTTCTTTTTTATTTAACCACTCTTTTTTATTGTATACCCTGCACTTTTACAAGCATAAACGTTCATGGTCCTTTTTTTATTTCACGTCGCATTTTACAATAAAAAATTTAAAATCCCCTTTTATTGGAGCTGTTTTTTTGTTGAAGAAATTTATTATATGTTGCAGAATCTTGACAACCAGATCTGACAGTTTCAATAATATTCGTAGTCTAATACATTTTCATATTTTTATTATTAGTTATTACATATATTTTTTCAGATACACGTGTCAGTATTTTGTTACTTTCTAAAAGAAATTCTTGTAAGAATAAAATTTTGTATTGGGTATGGTTACAACATCCATCCATTTAGTGAACTTGCAAACAGTGTAAGTGAATTTCTTTATCAAATAAGTTCATGTTAAAATTATTTTATTTTACTATTATTATTTTTTTTGGTTGAAATTGTTCTTACTTTATAGTGTTAATAATTCATATTTTTTTAATAATAAATAAATGCCACCCAAGCTAATAGAATGTACATCTTTACACACTTGGTTTATTTTATTGGATTCATAAAAGATCACAGTCAATACTAATAAAGCCCATTATTTTTAAAAGATTGCATAGAACTGTTGTTATATTTATTTATGTATTAAGATTTTTTTTTAAATATTCATCTTTCTTTATTTTTCTTTTATTTGTTGTCAAACAATGCAGAAATACACACAGCTTCTACAATTTAATGATTACTCTATATGGCAAACATTTTTACACAAATTGCATTAGGATCAGATCCACATCAGAATATTATTTTTCACAAGGTTTTACAGATTTTGATCTGCCTGATGCCTTAGTATTTGAACTGTCTTGCGTGGCAGTGAAAACTTTTACCTGAATGATTTCCCAGTATACCTTACAATCCTACACAATGTCTTTAACTATCCTTGTAGGGGAAAAAATATGTATACTGACAGCACCGCTCATAATTTACCTGAGTAATCACAGGCTAATTAATTTACAAAGTAATTTATTAAGAATTATGTGGTGTGACTTTTTATATAAATAATATATCTAATTTTCATAACTGTCACAAGAGATTATTTTGTACTAGGAAGTTAACATATATGTCTGCCTCCTATTTTTTGTCTTGTATTTTTCAAACATTTTGCAGGAGGTTGCCTAGAATGAACATCTAAAACAAACATCATAGCATTAAAATAAACAACTTTTTTGAATCACATGTTGTTCCTGTGTGCTGGAGAGAGGATTGGATTAGAACAGTCAGGTAAGCAAACAGCACCCAAAAACAAATGTGCACACTACCCGGAAGCTTACACTACCAGTTTTGTATTGTTATTCTAGTTATTATTCTACAACTTGCAATCAAATTTTTATAGCTGTTGTTTTTTCTCCAGCATATTAGGCACTTATATTTGATCTTATTTTTAGACATTTGTTTCTTCACTTAATCGATAGTTTTTCAGCTCCCCTAAAGAGCAAAATATTGCAGTAAATTGTGAAACAATGTGAACATAATACAAACATAAATTTTAAAATGCCACTTGTTACACTGTATTTACTAAATTTCCTGTCCAACTACAGTTTAATTGGGCATTATTATGGTATTATGAAGTGTACATTTGTCACTCTGTATTATGTACCTTCGAGTACTGCTGCTTAAGTTACAATGTATGCCCTAAAACCAGTTTTCTGATTTTGGCAATTGTCAGGCATTTATAACAAAACTTCCCATATAAAGTGTAAAACAATATTATTAGCTGTTAAGTGCAATTGACACTTGTTTATATACAGTAAGGTCCATAAATATTTGGACAGAGACAACTTTTTTTCTAATTTTGGTTCTGTACATTACCACAATGAATTTTAAATGAAACAACTCGGATGCAGTTGAAGTGCAGACTTTCAGCGTTAATTCAGTGGGGTGAACAAAACAATTGCATAAAAATGAGAGGCAACTAAAGCATTTTTTAACACAATCCCTTCATTTCAGCGGCTCAAAAGTAATTGGACAAATTAAATAATTGGAAATAAAATGTTCATTTCTAATACTTGGTTGAAACCCCTTTGCTGGCAATGAAAGCCTGAAGTCTTGAACTCATGGACATCACCAGATACTGTGGTTCCTCCTTTTTAATGCTCTGCCAGGCCTTTACTGCAGCGGCTTTCAGTTTCTATTTTTCTGTGAGCCTTTCTGTCCGAAGTTTAGTCTTCAACAAGTGAAATGCATGCTCAATTGGGTTAAGATCAGGTGACTGACTTGGCCATTCAAGAATTTTCCACTTCTTAATAAACTCCTGGGTTGCTTTGGCTGTATGTTTTGGGTTATTGTACATCTGTATCATGAAACACCGCCCAATAAATTTGACTGCATTTAGCTGTATTTGAGCAGACATTATGTCTCTGAACACCTCAGAATTCATTTGGTTTCTTCTGTCCTTTGTCACATCATCAATAAACACTAGTGTCCCAGTGCCACTGGCAGCCATGCACACCAAAGACATCACACTGCCTCCACCATGTTTTACAGATGATATGGTATGCTTTGGATAATGAGCTGTTCCCAAAGTACTGTGCCTGCTTGCTTTTTTAGATGTTCTTTAGCAAAGTCCAATCTAGCCTTTCTATTCTTGAGGGCTTATGAGTGGCTTGCACCTTGCAGTGCACCCTTTGTATATACTTTCATGCAGTCTTCTCTTTATGGTAGACTTTGATATCGATATGCCTACCCCCTGGAGAGTGTTGTTCACTTGGTTGGCTGTTGTGAAGGGGTTTCTCTTCACAATGGAAATGATTCTGCGATCATTCACCAGTGTTGTCTTCCGTGGACGTCCAGGTCTTTTTGCATTGCTGAGTTTACCAGTGCTGGCTTTCTTTCTCAGGATGTACCAAACTGTAGATTTTGCCACTCGTAATATTGTAGCAATTTCTTGGATGGGGTTTTTTCTGTTTTCGCAGCTTAAGGATGGCTTCTTTAGCTTGCATGGAGAGCTCCTTTGACCTCATGTTGTCTGTTCACAGCAAAATCTTTAACATGCAAGCACCACACCTCAAATCAACTCCAGGCTTTTTATCTGCTTAATTGATAATGACATAACGATGGACTTACCCATATGAAATAGCCTTTGAGTCAATTGTCCAATTACTTTTGAACCCCTGAAATGAAGGGATTATGTTAAAAAATGCTTTACTTGCCTCACATTTTTATGCAATCATTTTGTTCACCCCACTGAATTAAAGCCGAAAGTCTGCACATCAACTGCATCTGAGTTGTCCATCCATCCGTTATCCAACCCGCTATATCCTAACTACAGGGTCATGGGGGTCTGTTGGAACCAATCCCAGCCAACACAGGGTGCAAGGCAGGAAACAAACCCTGGGCAGGGTGCACACACACACACACACCAAGCATACACTAGAGACAATTTAGAATCACCAATGCCCCTAACCCGCATGTCTTTGGATCGTGGGAGGAAACCGGAGCACCCGGAGGAAACCCACACAGACACAGGGAGAACATGCAAACTCCATGCAGGGAAGACCTGGGAAGCAAACCTGGGTCTCCTAACTGCGAGGCAGCAGCGCTACCCACTGTGCCGCCCACATCTGAGTTGTTTCATTTAAAATTCATTGTGGTAATGTACAGAACCAAAATTACAAAAAAGTTGTCTCTGTCCAAATATTTATGGACTTAACTGTATCTTTGTTTTATGTCAATCATTTACAAAATACTTTTAATTGAATAAGAAACAAAGCAGTAAAATATTTTAGTTTCTGTTCCTGAAAGGTTACACAAGAAAAAGGGTTAGAATTTTGTTCTGTTGAACAATCATATTTATATTGACAAATTACAGTTAAGCTTGAAAGTTTGTGAACCCTTTAGAATTTTCTAGATTTCTGCATAAATATGAACTAAAATATCATCAGATTTTCATTCAAGTTCTAAAAGTAGATAAAGAGAAACCAGTTAAACAAATGAGACAAAAATATACTTAGTCATTTCATTATTAGGGAAAATGATCGAATATTACATACAGTATTTGTGAGTGGCAAAAGTATGTGAACCTTTGCTTTCATTATCTGGTGTGACCCCCCCTTGCAGCAATATCTGAAACTAAACGTTTCTGGTAAGTTTTGACCATTCCTACACACCGGTTTGAAGGAATTTTAGCCCATTCCTCCGTACAGAACCGCTTCAACTCTGGGATGTTGGTGAGTTTCCTCACATTAATTGCTAGCTTCAAGTCCTTCCACAACATTTCGATTGGATTAAGGTCAGGACTTTGAGTTGGCCATTCCAAAACATTAAATTTATTCTTCTTTAATCATTATTTGGTAGAACGACTTGTGTGCTTAGGGTCGTTGTCCTGACATTTTCCTTTAGAATTCTCTGATATCTGTGGTGGGTTGGCACCCTGCCTGGGATTGATTCCTGCCTTGTGCCCTGTGTTGGCTGGGATTGGCTCCAGCAGACCCCCATGACCCTGTGTTCAGAATCAGCGGGTTGGAAAATGGATGGATGGATGGATTCTCTGATATAATTCAGAATTCATTGTTCCATCAATGAAGGCAAGCCATCCTGGCCCAGATGCAGCAAAACAGGCCCAAACCATGATATTACCACCACCATGTTTCACAGATGCGCTAAGGTTCTTATGTTGGAATGCAGTATTTTCCTTTCTACAAACAAAACATTTTTTATTTAAACCAAAAAGTTCTATTTTGGTCTAATCTGTACACAAAACATTCTTCCAATAGCCTTTTGGTTTGTCCACTTGATCTGCAGACGAGCAGCAATGGTTTTTTTTGGAGAGCAGTGGCTTTCTCCTTGCAACCCTGCCATACACACCATTGTTGTTCAGTGTTCTCCTGATGGTGGACTCATGAACATGAACATTAGCCAATGTGATTGAGGCCTTCAGTTGCTTAGAAGTTACCCTGGGGTCCTTTGTGACCTCGTCGACTATTAAACGCCTTACTCTTGGAGTGATCCTTGTTGATCGACCACTCCTGGGGAGGGTAACAATGGTCTTAAATTTCATCCATTTGTACACAATCTGTCTGACTATGGATTGGTGGAGCCAAACTCTTTAGAGATGGTTTTATAACCTTTTCCAGCCTAATGAACATCAACAACTCTTTTTCTGAGGTCCTCAGAAATCTCCTTTCTTCATGTTATAATACGCTTCCACAAACATGTGTTGTGAAGAGCAGACTTCGATAGATCCCTGTTCTTCAAATAACACAGGGTGCCCACTCACACCAGATTGTCATCCCATTGATTGAAAACACCTGACTCTAATTTCACCTTCAAACTAACGTCTGATCCTAGAGGTTCACATACTTTTGCCACTCACAAATATGTAATATTTGATCATTTTCCTCAATAAATAAATGACCAAGTTTAATATTTTTGTCTCATTTGTTTAACTGGTTTACCTTAATCTACTTTTAGGACTTGAGTTTAAATCTGATGATGTTTTAGGTCATATTTATGCAGAAATATAGAAAATTCTAAATGGTTCACAAACTTTCAAGCACAACTATATATCTGACAGAATTTGATTGCATCTTGAAATGGTGATATGAATTAAACATATTAGTAGGTTTTAGTTAGTCACCCTGCAACCTTTCTTGTTATCACCACTGAACAGATCAGCAGTCTCTCTGAGGCAAAGTGTTCATTTTATATAAACAAATTAATGGCGTTTCCACTGTTAAGGTGTAATTTGTTTTTCCATTTCCATCTCCCTAAAATGTGCTCATTTTTTAATATTTTTTCAGCTTTCTTTAGTATTTGTAAACTTTTGTTTATAGCAGTAAATCTCTTTCTATATAGGATTGAGCCACTACCTAATTTAGTTGAAATAGACATATATGAGGTAGTGTAAAGAGAGAGGGCAATGATGTTTGAAACTATCATGCAGTTTGTTTACTTTTGATGTGTCTGTCTGCAAGGTGTACACTGAGAAGAGTTGCCTCTATTACAGTATGTATGAATAAATATTTTAACAAGGAACTCCGTAATTGTCAGGTACATGCAATTGTTATTTAAAAATAAAATAAAAGTTTAATAGGTCCCTGTGACTTGAGACAACTAGGATAAAATCCTTCATTCTGATGTTGCATTTAAGAAAGCCTGGGTTTTCACATCCACTTTAAAACACTCAGTGTCATCTAAATATATTGAATTATTTAAATAACTGCATCTTATAGGAAATAATACGTGTGAAATGTACATAGAGACTTAACACTTGGCATGCAGCAGTCACTGTGAGGTCATTTTTGAGATCTTATTTCATTTTTTCCATATTGATATTGAGACCTGGACTGGCAATTCACATCTCATTTGTCTATGGTTAATTTGGATAAATGTGAAAGTCTGTTTGAAGGAGAAGCTCTTAGATGTTCCCAACAATTCATCTGTGTATGTATGTGTGTATATATGTGTGTGTGTGTGTGTGTATGTATATATATATATAATATATACATAATAATAATAATAATACACACACACGGTGGTCCAGATCTAATTATGCAGATCCAGATCATCTGGATGACTTTGATTTATGCAGGGATGATTCCAGTTTGGCGCAAAGACGATTCTTCGTGTCATCAGTTTGCACATTTCCAGGTGATTTTCTATGTAATAAACTTAAAAAGGTGCAGCGTAATGAAAATTGCATAATTAGATCTGGACCACCCTATATGTGTATAGTATATGTCTGAGAGAGAGAGAGATTCATGAAGAATACTTTGAAGGAGACTATTAGTAAGTAAAAATTATTAAAACTATTTGTTTTCCCCGATTCAGATTATTTTTGGGTATCCTCTCATGTATGTGTGTATGTATATATATTTTTTTTTCATGTTGTTATGTAATTTATATTTGAACAGGTCAACAAAACTGATTTAATCTAATGTTAAAAAGCACATTAAAAATTTTTCAAAACAAGGATCCCCATATTTGTTACTGACTAATTAGCAATATGACTTTCATTAAAACCAATGCTATGCCTGACAAGCAACTTTGTTATTATTATTAGCTTAAGTCAGTGTTGTCTTCCAAATATATAAAAATATTTTAAACCATCAATCTTTTTGACTTTTCAAAGTAATCAAATTAAAAATGCTGACTCTGAAAGTAGTTTTTAGTTCTGATTCAATTTATTTGTTTAAAGTTCCGATTTTGTATTGTTTAAACAATCTAAAGAATGATTTAAATTATTTTTGGCAAGTTTTTCATAACAAAGTTATGTATTCTTAAATTTTCAATAAATATTCTTGTGTTGCATTGGCTGCTGGTATTTGTTTTGTTATTTGTTGTGTTTTAACAAAAATGCCAGTTTTATGTACAGATAACGCAAGGATTGATAAATAATGAACGGACATTGGAGGATGCAGGACAGGATGTAGCCTGTCTTATTCATGCCACTTCAAGCTTGTCTAAGCCCTTTTATGTTAAATGTGGCTTTCAGGGTGTGCTTTCCAGTCCCAGAAGTAATTCAGTGCTGGTGTTTAAAAGTATCCTGTGGCCATGGGTCATTTGAATTGAGGTGGTGATTGAAGGCAAGATTTTTTATTAAATATTTGTAATATTTAATAAATTAAGGTGAAAAACAAATTATATTTTAAATTAATTTGAAAACCAATTACAAGGTATTAAATACTGTAGTAGTAGGGTACCATGTTATCCATTTATGGGTGAAATGAGAAGTCATTCAAAATGACACCTTTCACTGGCTAACTAAAGAGAGGCAAAGCTTGCATATTTTAATCTTTTTAGTTAGCCAATAAAAGGTGTCATTTTGCTTGACTTCTTTTTTCAAGGTTTTAAATACAAAATGCAAAAAACGTCATAGACTAAAGAACCAAATCCAAGATTCAAAATGAAATAAAACAGAAGAATCCAAAATAAAGACAAATCTCAAAACATATAAAAACACCAAAAGGGGAGCAGAAAAACACCACTACAGAAAGAAAACACTAATGCTATAGTGCTATAACCAAGGTAGCAGGTGTTATGTAGGACTTCCATTATTGCTTTACTTGGTTATGCAAATATGTATAATTTGTAATAAGCTGCACAAGCTTATTTAAGCATATTTTCTTTCGTCTGGGAAAATACAGTAAGACACCATTTGAGCTGCAAAACACTGCTCTTTTGTAATGTAAACACTCAGAGACCAGCTAAAAAACAAGATTACTGATGCAAGCCTAAAAACTACCAGATTTATTGATCACAATTGGCAAAGGGAGGCATATAGGTAGTTGTACTGCTAATTAAACAAATGCTGACAGTACTTTTGAGTAAAAGATGAAAGTGCACACTTACTGCTGTTTGTGCTGTCTTTGGTACCTAAACAAAAGACAGCAGTTAACATCTAAATCATTTGTTGTTGGACAGAGAAGGATACTTGATGATGTTAATGTTGTTCGCTCCTGTTTACCTAAATCAAAGTAACTAATACACATTCATTTTAAGAAGAGTACTGTTGATTTTAATAAACTATAAAATATAGTGTCTTTGATTGTATGGAAGGATTAAATGCAAGACATAGGAGATAAAATACACAGGATAAATTAGGTTTTCCTAAATGTTCCAAAAGAGGAAAAGCTTTAATTTTTGGTTGATTTTTTATAAGCTTTTCCTTTTACTTGTAACTTTTTTGTGACGTTACAGACACAAGGGTTGTAGGATCTTAATCATGATAGTGTGCATGACCCTAAATGAATAGTGGTAGTCAAAAATTAAATGTTGTTTTCTACTAATAATGTGTAACATCACTGAACTACTGTACATTGTAAAGCGACAACCTCAACGGAGCGAAGTTCTGGATGTCTACCGATTTGACTCTATTGGGGATATTGCTGTCAAATTCATGTTGTTTACAGTCTCCTTTTGTGATAATTTTCCATTAATAAGCAGAGAGATGGATTCTAGACAACAGCAGTGAAAAACGTAGAAAAGAAAAACAAAACTGAAAGCATGAAGAAGCAGCTCGTGCTGCACTTACAGTTGTGTTTAGAAGTCTAAATTTGTCTAACTTCCAGTAAGCTAGTTAATGTTACATCGATTTCCACTACACTAAAGGTAGCGGTTTACTGGAGTAGTGGAGCAGCATTATGTGTAATAGTTTTGATATCAAGTGTTTCAGATATTACCTGGTGTTACAGTACCTTGCTAACACATGGTTAAGGATTATTTTTTACCACCATATAGACCTCGGGACCTACATATTGTTAAAGGTTGCTAACCCCTAGTCGGCATATGTAGTGTTCTGAGTGATGTTGCTTTAAGAACATGTTTCTAAATTTTACTAACACATAGGCTATCTTGCTTACTAGTTAGTTAATGGTTGAGTTGCGAGAAAGGACCAGGCAAGCAACTTTGACATATAAAAAGAGCAATTAGCTCAGATTAACTTCAATTATTAGTTAATTTTATTGTCCACTAACATTACTGATTTAGCTAATGCTATATTGTTATTTTCTGTCATTAGAAAGACAAAATGAAGTTTTGACAAATTTATAAGTGTAGATGATACATTGATGATGTCATTTTTTTAAATATCTAAACATACAGCTTAATTTTGACCCTATATTTATGAAGTAAGCAAGTTTATTAAGCACATTCAGCAGTAAGTCTCTTTTTTTAAAAGTAGTAGTATTTTACATTATTATCTTTATTATTAGTAGTATTAGTGGTAGTTGTAGTATTAAAATTGATTGTGTTGTTGTTGTATCAAGTCACAAGTGATATTTTTGGCTATATCAAATAACAAAGTAGCAGCACATTGATAACCTGGATTATTATTATTATTATTATTGTTGTTCTTCTTATTATTATTACTAATTAGATCTTAATTTATAAAGAAAGCAAATCAATGTGTATACTATTGCCATTAAATACTGTTGAAGTCTAAATCTATGGGTTGCTCTCTAGACTGCAACAAAACCTCCAGTTATCAGTTTTTCAAAAGCTCATCATGACATGCAACCTCAGTTGTACGTTTGTTGTAGAGAACCTTTATAGCAGGTGTGACGAGGCTCCAGAAAGCTGGATATATGAATGGGTATCGCACATGCACAAGCACACCAAGTAAACCCACCAGAAAAACATTCAAATTGGAGGTAGGGAACACCCAGGACCTCCTTGGTGCAAGGAAGCAGCACTACCGCCACACCACCATGCTCCCACATGTTTAATGCATTTCAACATGAAAATATTGATTTTTTTATCTTGGCATTGTAAATGATCAGAGAACAGTAATATCATGATGTGTATGTACAGTATTCTTTGTGTTGATCGCTGCCTGCGTCTACACTCGGTACAAGAGGAAGTCAGTTTAAAAAGCATGTAGCAATTAGAAACTGGGTCGGGGAACACTTAATACAAAGCATTTAATGTGCTACATTATGAAGGGTTTGAGAAAATCTAGTTAAGTAAAGATTGATTTTAAGATAAAGTTTACGACATGGCAAAGTTAAACTAGAAATGAAAAAACAATGTCAACCTTAATCTTTAAAGATCATACTGTAAATGAAAAGATTAAAGTAGAAATGTCGAGAATAAAGTTGACATGCTGACTTTAATCTCAACGTAAACAGTGAGATTAAAGTGAAAATGTCAACATACACTTTTTTTTTTTCTTCTCTTTATGGCCCTAATATGCTTCCATATGAGTCAGACTGGTGGCAAGGTTAACCATTGTTTATTTTCAGCTGTTTTGTGTGGAGGCTTGTGCAGAAGTGTAGCTGTCAAAATTTGAGTGACACCCAGAAACTTTCACTGTAGTATTGTAGTATTTCTACATAGACACAGGTGAGTAAAGACAGTAACAGATGTGGGAAGCAGCCCGGACACAGACAGACGGACATCATTTCAAGTCCAACACACGTTTATTTACACAGTAGTGCACAAACCCAGTGCCGCAGCACCAATCACCCCAACAGTCCAAGCCTCTGTCCACAATGCCTTTCCTTCAGACTGCCTCCTTCTCTCTCTATCCAGACCTCGTCCTTTTCCACCCAACTCCAGTCCTGAATGAAGGGAGGTGGCCTCTTTTATGTCCCTCCAGGTGTGCTCCAGCAATCTTCCAATGACACGCCCCAGTGTGGCGGAAGTGTCGGCTGTATCCCCAGAAGCACTCTTTGTGTTCCTGCACCTCTTCCCCCCCAGCACTTCCTGGTGTGGCGGAAGTGCTGAGGTCCAGGGCTCTCCAGGCATTGGGGCTCTCCCTGGCGGTGACCACGAGCCCCTACAGGGCTGAGCTTCAAAGCTCTGCACTCGTGGCCCCCAAAGCAACCGGGCGGTCGTCCCCTCATGGTCTGGAGAAGGTGTAAGCACTCCTCCGGTCCTCCTGGGTGTCCCGGTTGGGTACCACCCCCAGCTGCGTGCCACTCAGATTAAATATTGTTGTTATGACACTAAGCGGGAAGCAGTAATGGAAATGTCAAGAGTGTTTTGTAGATGAAAAGAGTGTCAGACAGAGTAAGTGATTATAAAGCTGGAAATGGATGAGAAAGAACATTTTTGGAGTGAGTTGGATGAAGTGATGAACAATGTACCCAAGGGACAGAAAGTGGTGATTGGAGCGGATTTCAATGGACAAGTTGGTGAAGGGAACAGAGGAGAAGAGGTGGTGATGGGTAGGTGTGGTGTCAAGGACAGGAATGAAGAAGGTCAAAGAATAGTGGATTTTGCCAAAAGGATGGACATGGCTGTGGTGAATACGTATTTTAAGAAGAGGGAGGTACATAGGATTACGTGCAAGAGTGGAGGAAGATGCACAAAGGTAGATTACATCCTCTACAGAAGAGCCAATCTGAAGGATATTGAAGACTGCAAAGTGGTGGCAGGGGAAAGTGTAGTTAAGCAGCATAGGATGGTGGTCTGTAGGATGATGTTGGAGATCAAGAAGAGGAAGAGAGTGAGGGCAGAGCCAAGGATCAAATGGTGGAAGTTGAAAAAAGAAGACTGCAAGGTTGAGTTTAGGGAGAAGGTGAGATAGGCACTGGGTGGTAGTAAAGAATTACCAGACAGTTGGGAAACTACAGCAGATGTAGTAAGGGTGATAGCAAGAAGGGTGCTTGGCGTGACATCTGGACAGAGCAAGGAGGAAAAGGAAACCTGGTGGTGCAATGGGGAAGTACAGGAGAGTAAACAGAGGAAGAAGATGGCAAAGATGAAGTGTTATAGTCAGAGAGAGATGCAGAAAGTAGACAAAAGTACAGGGAGATAAGGCACAAGGTGAAGAGAGAGATGGCGAAAGCTAAAGAAAAGGTGTTATGATGCGTTGTATGAGAGGTTGGACACTAAGGTGGGAGAAAAGGACCTTTACAGAAGGACCGAGTTTGAAAAGATGTGCAGCAGGTTAGGATAATAAAAGATAAAGATGAAAACATACTCGCAAGCAAGGAGAGTGTTGAGCAGATGGAAAGAGTACTTTGAGAGGCTAATGAATAAAAAGAACGAGAGAAAGAAGAGGTTGAATGATGTGGAGACAGTGAATCAGGAAGTGCAACACATTAGCAAGGAGGAAGTAAGGACAGCTATGAAGAGGATGAAGAATGGAAAAACCGTTGGTCCAGATGACATACCTGTGGAAGCATGGAGGTGTTTAAGAGAGATGGCAGTGGAGTTTTTAACCAGATTGTTTAATGGAATCTTGAAAAGTGAGAGGATGCCTGAGGAGTGGAGAAGAAGTGTACTGGTGCTGATATTTAAGAATAAGGGGGATAAAATTGATGGGACACAGCCTGAAGTTATGGGAAAGAGTAGTGGAAGCTATATTAAGAAGTGAGGTGATGATTAATGAGCGGCAGTATGGTTTCATGCCAAGAAAGAGCACAACAGATGTGATGTTTACTCTGAGGGTGTTAATGGAGAAGTATAGAGAAGGCCAGAAGGAGTTGCATTGCATATGACAGGGTGCCTCGAGAGGAGTTGTGTTATTGAATGAAGAAGTCGGGAGTGGCAGAGAAGTATATAAGAGTTGTACAGGATATGTACGAGAGAAGTGTGACTGTGGTGAGGTCTCTGGTAGGAGTGATGGATGCATTCAAGGTGGAGCTGGGATTACATCAGGGATCGGCTCTGAGCCCTTTCTTATTTGCAATGGTGATGTACAGGTTGACAGACGAGATTAGGCAGGAGTCTCCATAGACTATGATGTTTGCTGATGACATTGTGATCGGTAGCATTAATAGGGAGCCCCTGGAGAGGTGTGCATATGCTCTAGAGAGGAGAGGAAAGAAGGTCAGTAGGAACAAGACAGAATACATGTGTGTAAATGAGAGGGAGGTCAGTGGAATTGTGAGGATGCAAGTAGAGTTGGCGAAGGTGGATGAGTTTAAATACTTGGGATCAACAGTACAGATTAATGGGGATTATGGAAGAGAGGTGAAAAAGAGAGTGCAGGCAGGGTGGAATAGGTGGAGAAGAGTGTCAGGAGTGATTTGTGACAGATGGATATCAGCAAGAGTAAAAGAGAAGGTCTACAGGACGGTAGTGAGAGCAGCTATGTTGTATGGGTTGGAGATGGTGGCACTGACCAGAAGGCAGGAGACAGAGCTGGAATTAGCAGAGTCAAAGATGCTAAGATTTGAATGGTTGTGACAAGGATGGATAAAGTCATAGAGGCAAAATTGCACTGGTTTGGACATGTGCAGAGGAGAGATGCTGAGTATATAGAGAAGGTTTGTGGATATGGTGAGAGAGGACATGCAGGTGATGTGTGCAACAGAACAAGATACAGAGGACAGAAAGATATGGAAGAAGATGATCTGCTGTGGCGACCCCTAACAGGAGCAGCCGAAAGAAGAAGATTCATAAGTTTAACATTCCTTTCAAACAAAAACAGCTATTCTGCGAGGCAGAACACTTCTCACCTGGGGCCTCATGTATAACGCCGTGCGTAGAACTCGCACTATAACATGGCGTAAGTACAAAAGCCGAAATGTGCTTACGCACAGAAAAATCGAGATGCAGGAATCTGTGCGTACTCCAACTTCCACGTTCTTCCGCTACATAAATCCCGATCAGCGTGAAAACTAACGCTCGTGCACTCGCATTTTGTAACGCCCCAAATCCTCCCAGAATTACGCCTATTTGAATATGCAAATCAATATAAATCGCCCTTAAGCGCAGCCTTCTGTGAAAAGACAATGGGAAAAGCACGGGGGGAAACATAAGAATTTCAGCGAATACCAAGTGGAGGCAAAGGAAAAACATACTATTTGTTCAAATAAACCGTGGGATAATCAACAAAATGAAGTTGATCGAGTGACATAGCGTGTTGGAGAAACTTGAAAGCTCACATTCACAAAATCGCACAGTGCCGGAAATAAAAAAGAAGTCACATATCAGAGTTGCCGTGAAAAGAAGAGTTGTAAGCCCACTGTCTGAGTGTCATATGAAAGCTTATTAGGGTACAGAGAAAAAAGGCACACGGTAGGGAAAAAGCACGAAATGTCAACTTTATTCTCGAATTTTCCACTTTAATCACGTAGTTTATTTTGTCACTAGCAAAATACCCGCGCTTCGCAGCGGAGAAGTAGTGTGTTAAAGAAGCAATGAAAAGAAAAGGAAACATTTTGAAAATAACGTAACATGATTGTCAATGTTATTGTTTTGTCACTGTTGTGAGTGATGAGTGTTGCTGTCATATATATATATATATATATATATATATATATATATATATATATATTTACACACACACACAAACATATATATATATACATATACACACAAATACATATATATATACATACATACACACACACATATATAAACATATATATACATATACATACATATCTACATATATACACACACAGCTATTTCAGTATCAGTGCAATACGCTGTTTGTTAAAACGGATGACACCCGCTCTTACGTGCAAGTCTGCGTGGATATTATGAACTATCGATTTGTTCAAGTTCTATTTAAATTTTAAATAGAAGGAATTTTTATTTAGTCGACAGAAATATCTTTGGTAGGAATGGTAAAAACAGACAGGAATATTATTCCTGAATAAATCAACTCAAACCTTAAACAACTTATAATATTTTGCTCTCCATAAAAATATATCCTGTCTAAATTATACAAGTTAGAAATAAAGTAAACATTAAAAGAACAAACATTCAAATTTCTTTACTCTTATGTAATTTTATATTTTATAAAAAATAAACTTAGATTTTAAATATCCCAAAAGATTTTGCTCTCCATAAAAATATATCCTGTCAAAATTATACAAATTCAAATATGAACATGCTGCATAACAAAACCTGGAAATATAAATAAAATGTGTTCCTTTCAGCAATAACAAATCAAATCATTCAGTTGTCTTTGCTCATATGTCATTTTAGAGCTGGACGCCTGGCATCTTTTTTTGGCAACAGGTTCGTTTCTGTTTGGTGTGAGGTTCTGTGTTGTGGAGATTCTCAGGATGGATTGCAGGTGCTCATCAGTGAGGCAACTCCTGTGTGCTGTTTTGTTAGTCTTTATCACTGAGAAGAGCTTCTCACACAGATATGTGCTACCAAACATGCACAAGGTTCGAGCCGCATGTAGACGGACTTTTTTTGTTCTTCAAAGTCACCAAAGCGCCGTGCAAACTCAGTGCGCTCAGTTTATCAGCAAAGTGCGTATTTGGGAACACCGTAGTGACGACTTGGTTTAACATTACTTGGTAACAGGGAAAGTGGGGCAAGTGGTTGTGTCTCCCATAAAAGCAGCTCAATTGAAATCACTTTGTGATTGTGCACGGGTAAAACGTCCGCTGAAGTGTCAGATTCTTATTTAATTCTTCTGCTTTCTGTATCTTCTGCATTGCATTCAGGTCTTTCAGGTTACCCTGATGTTTTGTTTTATAGTGCCGTCTTAGATTAAATTCTGTAATTACAGCCACATTAGCTCCACAAATGAGACACACGGGTTCAGTAAACATATACTCAGCCTCCCATCGGTTTTTAAAGGCTCTATTTTCAGAATCAACTTTTCTCTTCAGCATCGTGTGAGCTAGCTTCGCAATAACTTGCAGCATCTTAAGGTAGACTTGATTAACGCTGTAACTGTTCGGCAAGGCAGCTGAAGCGCTGCATTATGGGATCTGTAGTTTATTGTGTTACCAGCGCTTCATATACCCGGGCTTTAATAACAATAATACAGTATATAAAATGATCTCGCGGGCGGATATAATTACACGCCGGGCCGGATGTGGCCCGCGGCCCTTGAGTTTGACACATATGGACTAAATAGAACTTGAAAAGATATATTTTTCAAATGTGATCGCAATTCAGATAGAGTTGACGCACTACAGCCTGCATGCCTCAATAAGTCATCCTCCCTTGCCCTTACTTTTTACCGTTCATCTAATGAATACACTGAGTATGGCTTTACCAAAACAATCATTGATGGCGAATAAAGTATCCATTATTCGAGTATGTAGATCGGGTTATATATATACATATATATATATATACACTCGCGTATCATGAGAAGTAGTGTGTTAAAAAGCTAGAAAAGAAAAGGGAACATTTTAAAAATAACGTAACATGACTGTCAATATACAGTATTTGTTTTGTGAGTGTTACTGAGTGTTGCTGTCATCAAGGATTTGATTATCATTATTTCTTTCAATCAGGTTCGTATTTGTAGGATGTGTTGTGTTCAAGTTACATTCCGTGTTTGTCAATCGTTGTAAAGATGACAGGTTTCATTCATCGATTCGTTTCTTACTGCATCAATAAACAGCTCGTCTTCTTCTTTATCTGAGACCTGACACACTGCATGCACGGGTTTTTTTTACACTGTCTTCCTTTAGCGGGACATTGACTTTTTCCAACGTGTGCTTTGTTTCCGCAGTAGTTGGATTTATGAATATGCTTGTATGTATGAGACGCTTCATATTTTTTGCTGCCTTTTCAATTGTGTAATTCGGTTTTGTTCAGCTCTTTGGAACTGTTGCCTTTTATCTGTGCACGCGTCAGTTCACGTGAGCCTTCGTGTACATGCATCGAAGGTTCCCAGCTGTGCTGGTGCCATCTCGTGCTATGTCCATGGCTGTATTTAATGTTACCTTAGTCCTGACACTTAAAACTTTCTCTCGCAGTTTCACTGAGTTTGTGTCAAACACCACCCTGACCATCTCATCTTCCTCTCCATAAGCACAGTCCTTCACCCGTGAATATTACCCGTGGCAGTTTGCTATTGGATTGCCGCTGACGGACGGCCTTATATGGGCAGGCACTAAATTACAAACGCCAGCGCAGCCTGTCTATGAACTTAATTTAAAGTGTAGGTTTACATCGTGCTTTGTTTCCGAAGTAGCAGAACTCATGAATATGGTTGTATATGTCACTCGCTCGCTTCTTATTGTTTCGCTGCCTTCTCAATTATATAATGCATGTTTTCTTCAGCGCTTTTTGAGGTCTTCCTGGTTTTCTATGTACTGCGTGATTACGTGGGAGGCGTGATGATGTCACACGAAACTCCGCCCCACGGCGTTGAAGCTCATCTCCATTACAGTAAATGGAGAAAACTGCTTCCAGTTATGACCATTACGCGTAGAATTTCGATATAAAACCTGCCCAACTTTTGTAAGGAAGCTGTAAGGAACGAACCTGCCAAATTTCAGCCTTCCGCCCACACGGGAAGTTGGAGAATTAGTGATGAGTGAGTGAGTGAGTGAGTGAGGGCTTTGCCTTTTATTAGTATAGATTTAGTAGAACATTATAAACTTCATCTTAAAATCATTTAATTAACCAGTTTCTCAAAATTACATCGTAATTAAAGTAGCACGTTAAATGCTTTGTTTTGTATTTGATCTTCTACTCGTATGTGATCTATGTGTGTGAATCACTACTTGCTTCTTAAACTGGCTCTCTTCCTCCAACTGGACACAGAGTCCATTACATTTGTGATATTACAGCTCTCTGAATAACTAAAATACTGAGATGTATACGTGATGTCATTTTCATGATGATAGGAGCTAAAGCACATTATTAAACATGTGTTTCATGAGCCTCGTGCTCATGACAAGCATTTATCTTTTGTCGAAATTTGTCGCTGCATTTTTAGCTGTGTTGTTATTTTCTCTTTCTGTTTTATATTCAATATATATTGGCGTGGCCGCCCCAAGAGTCCTTGCTTTTCTTTCCCCAAGTAACCGATCGCCACACAATCAGCTCTGTAATAGACGTTAAGCCATCTGTAAGCTTAGCGATTCTTCAAAACGTGAAATATCTTCGTAGTACATGTTTAATTATTCTATCCTTCACGACACTCCCAGTGAAGAATATAGATTATTTAAATGAAGTTAAAGTTTTATGTGTATAATTTAACAAACATATTTTGCTGCATTTCACCTTAAAAATGATATCGTCATCATATGTAAATACGCTTTATAAAGTGGCCCAGGTTGTGAGATATTATAACTGTAGTGCAAGTTTACAGTGGGGTGATTGTACTTATAAGTACAGACAGTTCTACAAGGAGCAATTGATTGAGTGCATTTAAAGTTCTTGAGGTTAAACTGTTTCTGAACCGTAAGGTCCGTACAGGAAAGGCTTTAAAACGTTTTGCAGTGGCTGAGACAGCGTGTCCTTAAAGCTGTATACCGATAATTCTCTTTCCGATCAGCTGCTGCTGTGATTCACACTCAGATACAGTGATATAAATACTCTGAATCGTGCAGTGAGAGTAATATGGAAAAAGATGATCCGCTGTGGCAACTCCTAACGGGAGGAGCTGAAAGAAGAAGAAGAAGAAGAAGAAGTAGAAGTGAGAGTAACAACGCTAAAGCAGTTATGGTATTTGGAGTACTATGGCTGTTCCCTGGACCATTATATTGTTACGAGTTAATTACAATCAGATGCATTACACTAATAAACAATATGCGGTTAGTTTCTGTGTATTTATAAAGCCGCGTCATGAAAATAATGAGTAATCACACAAGAACAGTAC
The DNA here is from genome assembly GCF_016835505.1 of Polypterus senegalus. Classification (NCBI taxonomy): domain Eukaryota; kingdom Metazoa; phylum Chordata; class Cladistia; order Polypteriformes; family Polypteridae; genus Polypterus; species Polypterus senegalus. Next base: position 185,774,469 of record NC_053154.1, read on the forward strand.
CATTGCTTTGACGCTGGGTGCCGCCAGTTTGCAAAACCGAGCGGAGAACTTGCGTAGGACAAGGCATGAGGTACCGTGGAAAAGTGCGTGGCTTTACGCCAAGTGTAGGTTTTATACATCGCGATTTGAACGTGGAAAAGTTCTTACGCAACATTTCTGTGCGTGCGCACCGTTTATACATGAGGCCCCTGGTGTTTTGTGATACCACTATTAAATCTAGACTGAACGGTTTATAACTTATTTAATTCTTAATTGTCTGTTGACAAAAGCAAGATAACTTCAGATCAAGGTTATTATAGTTTTGCCTTTTTATATTAGTTTTTATTTCTATATTTTTTCTGACTTTACTTAGAAATTCAGTTTAGTTTTAGTTTTCCTTCATTGTGTACTTTTAATTTTGGTTTAGTTTTTATTTTACAAAGATATTTCTATTTTATTTGTATATATACAGTATTAGTTTCAGTTTTAGTAATTATAGTATGGTTAAAGAGCTACAGTACTATGGAGTTTAGTTTTTGTGTCACAATAAGACAGAGCTGTACACTTAACGGATAACGGATTTGGATATAATATGAGTTTAATGTTAGTGGAAGCTTACTACGCTACATGACACAGTTTACTATTTGGTTTTGTTTTTGTCTGATACAAAGCATAATCAAAGCCAGGTACTGAATCTAAACAATTTTACAAAATTTTATAATTTTTAAAATATTTTCTATGTCATTTGTGCTGAACAAATCTGCGCTATTGGCACTTTTTTCTTTTCCTTTTATTGCCCAGAATGGGTCAATTTGAAATGAACTTTAGGTGAATTTTAAGGTGTGAGGGTTTTTTTTACTCTAAATGTCTACAGCACACAATATATCCTGCTCCAATTACAATGTGCTTATGATGAATGCCTTCAATATTTAATTCAAAACTCTCAAACACTGGGCTTTGTTATTTTCTACCAGCCATATTGGTCTCTGATCCCATCTCAGGCACACACAATTCATAGACAGAACTTTGCACCTGCAGGCCTGGAAAGATATAAAAAAATAAGAAAAAAGATTCTGTGTGTTCTGACAGGCATCAGACTTGTTTAGCCCACCATAAGAACAGTAAACCCTTAATGAGCAGAGCAAGAGTAGGTGATGGGTGTACGGAGGGGCACAAAATAACAGAGACAGCATCTGAGATTAAGAACAATATATACTGTACATTATCTAAACCTGTTTATCCAGAGAAGGATCACAGGAACCTGGAGCCTACCCAAGCAGGTTTGGATGTAAGGCAGAAAAAATCCCTGGTATGCAATAGGTATGATATGGCTGATGTTAAGAACAAAAATGAATATGATGATTTCAACTATCTCTTTTTTGAGAGAGAGAGAGAAAAACATTGAAAAAATGGGGACAGATATTTTAAAACATAAATCTCATACTGGATTATTTTTACAATATCAGGTATTTTGAGCTGTGAATATAAACTAAAAAAGATAAATTTAAAAAATAGAATAGATACAAAAACACATTAGTATGTTTAGCTTTTCATCACAGACTCTCTTCGCCTAACCTACCTGTAGATCAGTAGAGAAATTGCCAACTCAGGAATTTTACAAGGTTTGTATCGCTTCGTTATTAAACGACGTTTTTAAAGCAAAAGTGATTGGTCAGCAACAATATGTCAGTCTCTCGATCAATGCCATTTTATTTTCAAAAATTGGGAGTGGTCTCCCCTAGACTTTCTCGTGTACTCAGATATGGGGATGGATATTTGAGGAGTACACCACAAGACGAGGATTATATTATGTACACTAAAGAACCATCAAAAACAAATCAAATGAAATTAATAATGTGTTGAACAATTATTATAAAAGTAAACTTGAATAAATCGGACTCTGCAGCTGCATTAATAAAAAAAAATCGTGTATTATGTGTTCAGGTAAAGTATCACTTCCGGTTAATTGATTTGGCCCAAAAGTTAATACAGATCTACAATTCTGGTGTAACAACCACATGCCAAATTTCATTCATCTATCTAGTTGCGTTTTTGAGATATCGTGTTTATACACACGCAAACACAAACAGACATAATTCCAAATAATGGTGTTTTCGGACTCGGGGAGTTCTAAATAGTGATGGGAAGTTTGGATCATTTTACTGACTCGGATCTTTGAGTCTCGTTCAGCAAAATGAACGAATCATTTTTCGAGTCATTTCATTCAATTCTCTTCCCGCTCAGACTGCATAGGTTAAGCTTATGGGGCTGTCACGTGATGAACGAACGACTCAAACTCGAAGACTCGAGAGATGAATTAATCAATTCTGTTTCCGGCTCAGACTGTGTTGGTTAAGCGTATGGGGCTGTCACGTGATGAACGAACGACTCGAAAAACCCGAAGACTCGAAACAGGTGAATCAATTCCAATACACAAACTATAGGAAGTTGCGCAAATGCACATGCGCGACTGAACGAATCACTCCCACGAGATGACTCGTTCTTCCCGAGTCACATTAAGATTCAAAGAACGACCCATCACTAGTTCTAAAACGTCAAGACTCATCAAAATGTCGAGGTCGAATTATATTCATGATTAGTATGCTTTCACTATACTTCGAGTGCAAGTAGCAGGTGAATTACTGTCAACAAAAAGCAGAAACTTGAGAAACAAACTGAAACGTTGCTCACTGGTGATTTTTCTGTCCATACTGTAAAGTTTTTGTTGAGCAGCACATTGCGATTTCAGGCGTTTGAATTACATCTTGATATACAACAAGTGCAAAGAAAGGCGTCACGTAAAACGCTTTCTATTCCACATGCTTTACACACGTATTCAACGCGCTCTATCACTGCAAATGCTGTGTAAACAACCAGCCTCCTTCACCAGCCGCCATTCACTGGATGAATACGTGTGGGCGGTCCGTGAGGGATGACTTTCAGTTTTAGAGTTACAAGTTATAAGGGTTAAAAACTAACAGCAAGAAAATTAATTCAAAAACGAAAACTAAAATGATGTTTAGTAAATTATTATTTTACTAGCAAAATACCCGCGCTTTGCAGCGGAGAAGTAGTGTGTTAAAGAAGTTATGAAAAAGAAAAGGAAACATTTTAAAAATAACGTAACATGATTGTCAATGTAATTGTTTTGACACTGTTATGAGTGTTGCTGTCATATATATATATACACACATACACACACACACATATAAACCTATATACATATACACATCTACATATATCTATACTAATAAAAGGCAAAGCCCTCACTCACTCACTCACTCACTCATCACTAATTCTCCAACTTCCCGTGTAGGTAGAAGGCTGAAATTTGGCAGGCTCATTCCTTACAGCTTACTTACAAAAGTTCGAAATTCTACGCCTAATGGTCATAACTGGAAGGTATTTTTCTCCATTAACTGTAATGGAGTTGAGCTGGAAAGACGTGGGGGTGGAGTTTCGTGTGACATCATCACGCCTCCCACGTAATCACGTGAACTGACTGTCAACGCAGTGTGTAGAAAACCAGGAAGACCTCCAAAAAGCGCTTAAGAAAACATGAATTATATAATTGAGAAGGCAGCGAAACAATAAGAAGCGAGCGAGTGACATATACTACCATATTCATGAGTGCTGCTACCTCGGAAAGAAAGCAAGGTGTAAACCTAAACTTTAAATTAAGTTCATAGACAGGCTACCGCTGGCGTTTCACATGCCCACAGGTAATGCGGGATACAAGTTTAATGAGAGGACGCAGGATATAAACGAGAGTTTTGATCACTTTGTAACTAAGTTAAAATTGTAGGTGAAGGTGTGTGCTTATGCAAATTCCGAGAGACTGTGTTTGTGGGGGATTGACAGTTAAGGCGGGTGGGGGAGTCACGTCATCCTCTCCCCTCCCATTCTTCTCATTTCGCTCTGAGCTGAGCTCCGCAGCTAACGCCATCTTCCGAAGCAACTTCGTCAGACTGCCACCAAATACTCACAGAAAAATCCACAAGTTAATACGCACGCTGTCTCTAGAGTTTCTCCACACTGAATCCTCCAGGCTCTACTTACAAAAGGTTACATTGACAATCGTGTTACGTTATTTTTAAAATCTTTCCTTTTCTTAGCACAAGCACAGCTGAGAAGCTTTGATGCATGTGCACCATAACGCGCTAAAAAATAATGCATTTAATCACACTTTGCATTACAAGCAAAGGGGAGCTTTTGTCAATGCATGATTTCCTGGTACACCGATTACATTGATCAGCGCATCCCGATTCATTTTACCCTCGCACCACCTTAGTTTGAAAAGAAGTATGAAAAAATATGAGGTTAACACAGAAAAACAGATCACCAATTCAAGCTTCATGAATAATCGATTCGCCATCAATAATTGTTTTGGTAAAGCCATCCTCCTTCCATTTCATAATTTTTCCGCCACTAGCCATGATTAAATGAACGGTAAAAAAGTAAGAGCAAAGCGAGGGTGACTTATTTAGGCAGGCATATATATGATAGCAACACTCATGACAATGTCAATCATTTTACGTTATTATTAAAATGTTTCCTTTTCTTTTTCATTACTTCTTTAACACACTACTTCTCTGCTGCGTAGCGGGTATTTTGCTATATATATATAATATATATATATATATATATATATAATATATGAATGACCTCCAAAGAGCGCTGAGACTTTTGATATCATGAACGTGTCTGCAAAAACTGGGGTCTCCTGCCCAGCAAAGTTGAGCAGCCAGCGCGTGCATAGCTGTGCCGGCCTTTGAGACGCTGACTGCGCTTCTGTCTTAAGTCAAAGTGAGCACTTTTAATTTTTTTCATCCGCCCCCTGAGCTATAGCCCAGACAAGTGCAAACATGGGACCCCTTTTCTACACCACAGCAAAATAATATTAAGGCGAATCACACTTTCTTTGCACGTATACGATTATGAGGTCCTCAGCTCGGATTATGAAGACACGCACAGGAGTGGAGGACTGACAGTGCCATCACAGCCGATTAATGGCGGGACGCCTCACCAGTCTACACAAGACCCACGCGACTGTCCCCAAAAGGCGATCATAACGCCAGCGAACACATCTCTCTATACTATATAAAAGAAAAGGCAACTTTCCTTTCTTTACACCTTTTTCCTTTTATCCCAAACCAAAGCCTTTCTCTCTTAACACTGCAGAGGACACAAAACTAATTTTCTTTAAATGCCGGTAAGGCACATTACCAGAGGCACAAATTTGAACGTTCAAATAGAAAATGTCATTTCTATACCACAACCGTTGTGTAGCGCCTTTCAAAAGGGATCTACTACCAAGTGATGATCCATATACATTTTAGCTGCTGTTAGTTCTACTTACCTGTTGTGTTACACAGTCTTTAAAATGTAGTTTACCCGCAACCACTCCAGTAGTGCTCAATGTACCTGTACTTCTTAAAACGTTAATGTTTTACTGTTTAATAACTTATAGACTATATTTTATTATTTTTCCCTTGCACTCAATGACCAAAGCTATACACACACATATAGACACATACAAACATACACACAAGTATATGTATGTGTATATATATGTATTTATGTGTATATATATATATATATATATATATATATATATATATATATATATATACACACACACACCCCTATCTAGATTATATGTATGTATGTGTGTGTATATATATATATATATATATATATATATATATACACACACACACACACACACATACATACATATATATGTAAAGGACACAACACCTGACATTTCACCGACGTTATAAGGACATCTCGAATTACAAGGACACACCTAATGTCCTAATAATTCGGGCTGCATTTTCTTACGTTTTATCACTTTCTAGAGCCCGCCCGCACTTTTTTTCCGCATGTCCCAATTGACCGGATAACATTGATTCTTGTGTGAAACCTGTGTGTGCTCATTTTTTTTCCGCACCCCTGTAGGCTGGTCGTGGTATTGCAACTACTCATGGCGCTTAACACAAAAATCACATAGGCTAATTTATGCGCATGCGTGTAATCGTACGCTTCAGACGCGGGAATGCGTTCTGGAAAGTGTTTAGCATAGTTAAGTTTTATTTCAATACAATTCAATGATTTAAGATTGAGATTGTTTATTAGTTAGAAAAAGTAATAAATATATGACGTGAAATGGCTTTTATTAAATGTTTGGATTTTGACGTTTTCATAAAACGCCGCCGTAATAAGCAATCATGATCGTCCAATATAATCAAATTTTTACTTAACGATTTAAAGATTGTTGAATATGGTGTAATATTTATTTTGTTATTGACTATTTACGTAATTACTGTTGCATTTTTTTCGAGTATGTTACAACACACATAGCCTACTGGTTGGGTTGCCACCCGTCCTTTAAAATACGGAATCGTTCCGTATTTGTGAATGAAATTGCGCTTGGCCCCCAAGGGATGTGGCCCCCGCTGCAGTATGCGTCCCTTATTTTTTTGTATTACAAGTGGTAACCCGATTTATGAGTGTCACCTGAACCAGTCCTGCATTATGAGAACATCACAGGAGCGTCCTTTTAATTCATTATGTCATTATAACGTGGGTGAAATGTCAGGTGTTGTGTACGCGCACACCTTTTCAGCCGCTCTTTCTGAGAAGTGTGTATAACGCTGTGTCCTGCACGAGTTACAGCGAAATGCGAGTTACTATTTAATCGCGATAAAGAAGTTGCACACATGAAGTACAGTATATATCAACCACCACATTAAGTTTGTGCAAACGCTTCCATAAGTAAACCTTGCAACGAAAAAGAAATGAGAAAGAGAGCGTCTCCGTTGTGAAATATATTGCAACGGCGCTGGACAAGTTACATCAGCCAGGGATCAATCGCCACAAGAATAATCTGCCATTTCATCTGTAGCAAGTTATAAAAACGACAGCTTTGCACTGTCGCAAGTGCATTTTCCAGCTGGTCTTTCCTTCCAAGATCCTCGTGAGGAGCAGAGAATCGATCCATTGCGGTGCTCGACGCTGCGATAATGTATATCCGTGCTCAGAATGACAGACCTGCACGTTGAAGACAAGTTCATTGACAAAATAAAAGGTAAGGATATCATTCTACACAGTTTTAATTATTCTACATAGTCCTAGTGTTTTATGTTACAGTGTATATAATGTGTTTATTTCCTGTTCTTTTTCAGGTCGTGCCGTGTTTGCAAAAACGTTAATTCTAAGGGGTAACTTCCATCCATCCATCCATTTTCTAACCCGCTGAATCCGAATACAGGGTCACGGGGGTCTGCTGGAGCCAATCCCAGCCAACACAGGGCACAAGGCAGGAACCAATCCTGGGCAGGGTGCCAACCCACCGCAGGACACACACAAACACACCCACACACCAAGCACACACCAGGGCCAATTTAGAATCGCCAATCCACCTAACCTGCATGTCTTTGGATCGTGGGAGGAAACCGGAGCGCCCGGAGGAAACCCACGCAGACACGGGGAGAACATGCAAACTCCACGCAGGGAGGACCGGGAAGCGAACCCGGGTCTCCTAACTGCGAGGCAGCAGCGCTACCACTGCGCCACCGTGCCACCCAGGGGTAACTTTGTTACAGAATTCAGAGTTTTACTTCTCAACCAAGAAAAACTAGAAAAAAAAAAATGTAATTTGCTTTTTTCCACGAGTACTGGCTCGAATAATAATGGACAAGGTGAGCCAGTCGTGCTGGACATGCAGTAGGACAGTGTAGGGAATTTGTATGCTGCTGTTATTAATGATTTTTAAATATAACACGTATTACTATGAGGCAGAGTCACAACTGAAACTTGTTGCAAACCTCAGAAAATTTAAGAAACCAGTGATTCATTTTAAAAGAAAGAGAGACATTTTTAATTGTGTTTCATTATTTTTGCATGTAAATTCTAGTAACAAACTATTGCCATGCTTTAATACTAAGACTCTGACTTTAATTATTAAGCCTGCTGAACAGGGGAGCAATAACCTAAATTGCATTTACTTTGAAAGTGTAAAATTTATCCATTAACATATTGGACAATACTTTACTAAACATTAGTTAGTTTTTTAAATTATGTTCCTAAAAGTTTTTCAAAATATCTAAAGTAACTGTCTTGTTTTTTTTGTGATAACAGTACATAATTGCAATCTTGGTGACCGAAAAGGGAGAGACTTTGTATTTTTACAAGATATATTGTGTTTTTAAGATCACTAATTAGCTCTGAACTGTAGAAATGTTATTAGAAGTAAAGGTTTATTGGCTTCTAACCATTTTGCTCCTTTCAGATACCACTTGGGTTTATCTGTTACTGTAGATATTTGATATTATTTCACTTACACATATTTAGTTTGACTTATTCTAAAAAAAATCAGGATATATTGGCTCAGGTGTTGCCTAAGTTTTGCACAGAAATCTTGACAACTCTGTGAACATGTGTACAATTTATTAAACTTGTTCACTTTTTGATTTTCAGAAATACATTTCTGAATATTTCTTCACTGTGCCACCTTTACCTAAAGATGTGGCTGTTTTTAGCAAGAACTTTCCTTTTTGTTTCAAATTGTAAAGCCTCTCTGCAAGCTTTTCTCAGTATGACAATGTGAACCTGCAGCTCTCACATATTCTGTTTCTGTACGACAATGGGCTGTGGTTTCATGTCACATAACATCTACTGTACCACACAGCACCACCTCAAGAATGCTAAGGACCTGATCATTAGTAAAATGTAATGCAGTGACTCCTTAAGGATTCTCCTTCATGGTTTGATTGTCTTTTTACAGTGCACATCCAGTACCTAAGGTTCAGGGGACTCTGTCAGTGCCCCATCAACTCTCAAAAAGCTAAATAGCAATGCACACTCTGAGCTGCAGATCAGCATCAAAAGGAGAACCTGCTCAGCAGGCAGAACTTGAGGGTCTCTCAGTGTTAGGTGGGCTTACTAGCACACTGTGTTACAGTTTAATGGAGAGAGAGTTGTTAGTTTGGATTTTTGATGAACATTACAGTTTGATTTCATTTTGAAGTCTGTGTGACAGGATGTGACTTATAAGGACGGAGTGTATTTAGAGGGACATGTCGGGTGACTGATTTGTGTTGCTCTGAGAATAGCAATCTGTGTGTGTTGGTAAAATATTGTGGTTTATGAAGACACTTGAGTTGAGAGGACTACATTGTGTCAGCTTAAGCATCTCCCACATTTCACACAACCTTAACAAATATTGTATGGATGTTATGTGGGATTATCTGATTTATTGTTACATATTTAAGCAGATCTTTTTTTGTTATGTACAATAGTAATAAATCAATATATCTTGCTTTGAATACATATAAGATACAAGGTTAAGACAGTAAAATCTAGTACAGAACTAGTAAAAACTAGTACTTTTTGTTTTAATTTTATTTTTAACCAAAAGATTTTTAAGAATTGTAACTGTTCTGGCAACAGCAGAGACTTTATTTAGTGCTTGAAACCTCATATAACTTTATTTAATTATTTGTTTATTTGTTTGTGCGTTTCAATCATATTTGTTGTAAATTAGTGTTTGGAAAATTACTTGACACTTTAATATAGAAATCATTTTCAACATTTCTGTCCTTAGGAAAAGAAAGCTGCCAAACTAGATAACCGAAGATGAAGACGGAATATCTTATGGTATGCTTAAATGGTAAAGATACCAAAATTCATATTTTGATTGGCTACCGTTTAGCACAATATTTCTTTCTTATAGAGGAACATATAAAGTTTATTGAAGGAAGGTTTAAGACCGTGGTCAAAGAAGGACGTATCTGCTCTCCTGAAACACTTCAATATTTTCTTCATTTTAGTGAAAACAAAATGTAAAAGAGAGTTTACAATAAAATATTTGCAGATTTGAATATGTGTGGTTATTTGTGTTTTTCCTAACTACAGTATTCTTAAAGACTATACAGCAGTAGTGAGAGTTCACACTTTATCATATATAACCATATTTTTTCTCATGTACAGTGAAATTCTTGCTTGCATGTTTGAGTTATACGCAACATGCCACTGCTGAAACCCTTATATTTGTCTGTATATGTATGTATGTAATAAATATTTCAAAGCAAATGTTACCAAAAGAGATTTGCTGTAAAAGTTAGTTATTCATTGAATCCAGACTGATTATCTTATAGAGGTTGTCTCTTTACACTTAGTCAAATACTGGTTATTTTAATAGCTTCATTGGCTTAGGTTTTAAAAACATTTACAAGTACAGTTGATTTCTATAATTTTTCAATTAATTTAAGAGAATGCACTAAAAATGCCTATGGCCTAATCAAAGTTTTTCTTAAAGCAGATCTTGAACAATGGGAAACAAGAATAATGTATTTCTTTAATTAAATAATTCAATGCTAGAACAATTTTTTAGTGAACAGGTCATTAAACCACATCAACTACTTCAATCTTAATCTTAATTTAGGAATTCATTTGCTATATTGCAATCATGTATAATTTCCTAGGACAATTTATTTATACTCTGACGCCTCACATGACTTAGCAGGCCCAAAAAGACACGTATGTCAATAGCGAATATAATGAAGTTTAGGTATAAAGCTTTGTGTATCATATCCTGTGTATGATGGTGAATTTAGGTATTCATTTGCTATACTGCAATTACACACAATGTTCTAGAGTCATTTGTTTGACCTTTCAGGCTTCATTTCATTTGAGAGGCCAAAAAAGACTCATACGTCCATAGCGAATGTACAGAATTGTAGGTAAAAAATTCTGTTTATCATATCCTATGCATGATGGTGAATTTAGATATTCATTTGCTATATTGTAATTATGTATAATGGCCTAATACAATCTGTTTGTATTCTAAGGCATCACATGACTTGCAAGGCCTAAGATGACACGTATGTCAATAGCGAATATAATGAAGTTTAGGTATAAAGCCTTGTGTATCATATCCTATGTATGATGGTGAATTTAGGGATTCATTTGCGATACTACAATTATACACAATTTTCTAGACTCACATATTTGTCCTTTCAGGTTTCATTTCGTATGAGAGGCCAAAAAAGACTCATACGTCCATAGTGAATGTACACAATTGTAGCTAAAACATTATGTTTATCATATCCTATGTATGACAGTCAATTTAGGTATTCATTTGGTATATTGCAATCATGTATAATGCCCTTGGAGACTCTGCTTGTAGTCTGAGGCCTCACATGACTTAGCAGGCCCAAAAAGACACGTATGTCAATAGCGAATATAATGAAGTTTAGGTATAAAGCTGTGTGTATCATATCCTATGTATGACGGTGAATTTAGGGATTGATTTCCTATACTACAATCATACACAATTTTCTAGAATGACATGTTTGTCCTTTCAGGCTTCATTTCGTTTGAGAGGTCTAAAAAGACTTATACGTACATAGTGAATATACAGAATTGTGGGTAAAAAATTCTGTTTATTCTATACCATGTATCACAGTCAATTTAGGAATTTATTTGCTGTATTGAAATCATGTATAATGCCCTAGGACACTCTACTTGTAGTCTGAGGTCACATATGACTTGGTAGGCCCAAAAAGACACGTATGTCAATAGCGAATATAATGAAGTTTAGGTATAAAGCTGTGTTTATCATATCCTATGTATGATGGTGAATTTAGGTATTCATTTGCTATACTGCAATTACACACAATGTTCTAGAGTCATTTATTTGTCCTTTCAGGCTTCATTTCATTTGACAGGCCAAAAAAGACTCATACGTCCATAGTGAATGTACACAATTGTAGCTAAAACATTATGTTTATCATATCCTATGAATGACAGTCAATTTAGGTATTAATTTGCTATATTGCAATCATATATAATGCCCTAAGACAATCTGCTTGTAGTCTGAGGCCTCACATGACTTGGTTGCCCAAAAGACACTTATGTCAATAGCTTAATATAATGAAGTTGAGGTATAAAGCTGTGTGTATCATATCCTGTATCTCATGATGGTGAATTTAGGTATTCATTTACTACACTGCAATCATACACAATTTTCTAGAGTCACATATTTGTCCTTTCAGGCTTCATTTCATTTGAGCAGGCCAAAAAGACATTTATGTCCATAGTGAATGTACATGAATTGTAGGTATAAAATTCTCTTAATTCTATACCATGTATGACAGTCAATTAGGTATTAATTCACTACACTGCAATCATACACAATGCCCTAGAGACATTTATTGTAGTCCTTTGAGGCTTCATATGACTTGGTAGGCCCAAAAAGACTCATATGTCAATAGTGAATATAATGAAGTTTAGGTATAAACATGTGTTTATCATATCCTATGTATGATGGTGAATTTAGGGATTCATTTCCTATACTACAATCATACACAGTGCCCTAGGAGTCACATATTTGTCCTTTCAGGCTCACATTTCTTTTGAGAGGTCTGAAAAGACTTATATGTCAATAGTGAATATACAGAATTTTGGGTTAAAAATTCTGTTTATTCTATATCATGTATGACAGTCAATTTAGGAATTCATTTGCTGATATTGCAATCATGTATAATGCCCTAGGACACATCTGCTTGTAGTCTGAGGCCTCATATGACTTGAGTAGGCCAAAAAGACACATATGTCAATAGTGAATATAATGAGGTTTAGGTTAAAAGCTGTGTGTATCATATCCTATGTATGATGGTGAATTTAGGTATTCATTTGCTATTTTGCAATCATGTATAATGTCCTAGGACACTCTGCTTGTAGTCTGAGGCATCACATGACTTTGCAGGCCCAAAACACACTTACTGTATGTCAATAGCTAATATAATGAAATTTAGGTATAAAGCTGTGTTTATCATATCCTATGTATGATGGTGAACTTGGGGATTCATTTGCTATACTGCAATCATATATAATGCCCTAGGTCACTCTGGTTGTAGTCTGAGGCCTCACATGAGTTGGCAGGCCCAACAAGACTTGTATGTCACTAGCTAGTATAATGAAGTTTAGGTTTAAAGCTGTGTGTATCATATCCTGTGTATGATTGTGAATTTAGGTATTCATTTGGTATACTACAATTATAGACAATACTTTTGAGTCACATATTTGTCCTTTCAGGCATCACTTGGTTTGAGAGGCCTAAAAAGACTTATATGTCCATAGTGAATATACAGAATTGTGGGTAAAAACTTCTGTTCATTCTATACCAAGTATGACAGTCAATTTAGGTATTTATTTGCTATATTGCAATCATGTATAATGCCCTAGGAGAATTTATTTAGAGTCTGAGGCCTCACATGACTTGAAGGCCCAAAAGACACGTATGTCAATAGTGAATATAATGAAGTTTAGGTAAAAGCTGTGTGTATCATATCCTATGTATGATGGTGAATTTACGAATTCATTTGCTATGTTGCAATCATATATAATGTTCTAGAGTCATTTGTTTGTCCTTTTAGGCTTCATTTGGTTTGAGAGGCCAGAAAAGACTCATACGTCCATATTGAACTCATAGAATTGTCAGGTAAAAAATTTAGGTATTATTCTACAACATGCAATGATACTGAATTTAGGCTATTTTCCATATTTGTAGTGTTAGTCCTAATCTGAATTGAACGGCTCAGAAGGACATGTTAGCTAGTAATTAATTTAGGTGAAAATTCTACAAAAATGTATCTCTTTATTTTGCTCTTTATTTAACTGTATAATGCCCTAGGAGACTCTGCTTGTAGTCTGAGGCCTCATATGACTTGGTAGGCCCAAAAAGACACGTATGTCAATAGCGAATATAATGAAGTTTAGGTATAAAGCTGTGTTTATCATATCCTATGTATGATGGTGAATTTAGGGATTCATTTCCTATACTACAATCATACACAGTTTTCTAGAGTCACATATTTGTCCTTTCAGGCTTCATTTCTTTTGAGAGGTCTGAAAAGACTTATATGTACATAGTGAATATACAGAATTTTGGGTTTAAAAATTCTGTTTATTCTATATCATGTATCACAGTCAATTTAGGAATTTATTTGCTGTATTGCAATCATGTATAATGCCCTAGGACACTCTGCTTGTAGTCTGAGGCCTCATATGACTTGGTAGGCCCAAAAATACACATATGTCAATAGTGAATATAATGAGGTTTAGGTTAAAAGCTGTGTTTATCATATCCTATGTGTGATGGTGAATTTAGGGATTCATTTGCTATTTTGCAATCATGTATAATGTCCTAGGACACTCTGCTTGTAGTCTGAGGCATCACATGACTTTGCAGGCCCAAAAACACACTTACTGTATGTCAATAGCGAATATAATGAAGTTTAGGTTAAAAGCTGTGTTTATCATATCCTGTGTATGATGGTGAATCTAGGGATTCATTTGCTATACTGCAATCATATATAATGCCCTAGGTCACTCTGGTTGTAGTCTGAGGCCTCACATGAGTTGGCAGGCCCAACAAGACTTGTATGTCACTAGCTAGTATAATGAAGTTTAGGTTTAAAGCTGTGTGTATCATATCCTGTGTATGATTGTGAATTTAGGTATTCATTTGGTATACTACAATTATAGACAATACTTTTGAGTCACATATTTGTCCTTTCAGGCATCACTTGGTTTGAGAGGCCTAAAAAGACTTATATGTCCATAGTGAATATACAGAATTGTGGGTAAAAACTTCTGTTCATTCTATACCATGTATGACAGTCAATTTAGGTATTTATTTGCTATATTGCAATCATGTATAATGCCCTAGGAGAATTTATTTGGAGTCTGAGGCCTCACATGACTTGCAAGGCCCAAAAAGACACGTATGTCAATAGCGAATATAATGAAGTTTAGGTATAAAGCTGTGTGTATCATATCCTATGTATGATGGTGAATTTACGAATTCATTTGGTACTACAATTATACACAATGTTCTAGAGTCATTTGTTTGTCCTTTTAGGCTTCATTTGGTTTGAGAGGCCAGAAAAGACTCATACGTCCATATTGAACTCATAGAATTGTAGGTAAAAAATTCTGTTTATTCTACAACATGTATGATACTGAATTTAGGCGTTATTTTCCTATTTGTAGTGTTAGTCCTAATCTGAATTGAACGGCTCAGAAGGACATGTTAGCTAATAATTAATTTATTGAAAATTATACAAAAATGTTCTCTTTATTTTGCTCTTTATTTAACTGTGAAATTAGAGTTTCATTTGTAATTATAAATATTGTAATTATGCATTATTGCTCCTAGGCAATGAAATTATGTGTTGTTTATTGCCTTGGTCGTAACCTTAATCTTAATATATCTTGGTGTGCTGTAGTAAAATTTTGATAAATGTTTCCCTTGTTTTGTGTGTTTTTATCAATGCCTTACATAATAACCCAAGTTTCTTATGACTTATGACAATTTACTGTTTCTTTGCTAATGATATATGAAATGAGTGTAACTTAAAATCGGGTGTAGGTTAGTTAGGAGCATGTGTTGACAGTGCATTGGCACACCCAACACTTGACAACAATAATTGGCAATTCATTAAATTGAACCTTTACATTCATTCATGCAGTCGGACTACAGCCATAACTGAGAATCTAGAAACCATGTTTTCAGTCTACGTAATTCCAATTATTTCAAATCCTAATATATTATATTAAAAACAAAAGTTTTTATCAGTAGCTTTTTCATATATGATATTTGGATTTTTTATTTTTATTTAAAAAGCTATTAAAGGCATTATTTTTAATAATTTAAGTCTCTAATATTTGACTTTCCTGAAGCAATTATTAAGCTGTCATTTCTAGTCCTCACAAATATTTTGGTCCCTTTAATGTAGTGTGTGATTAGGAATTTCTGTGTGAAGTAAATGGTCCTCATAATCATCATATGTCCTCATAAACAATAATAAATTAATGTCCCCATATACCTGTAAAAAGTCAGGTCAGGAAATATAAGTCATATCAAGAAATTCAAGTGGAATGTATCTTAATTAAGTCATAAATATAATTTATATGCATTTTTTTTAATGATAACATAAAAGGAAAGTGATGTCCTCATAATGCAGGATTGGTTCAGGTGACCCTCATAAACCACATTTACCAGTATGTGTGTGTGTGTGTGTGTGTGTATATATATATACACACACACACACTACATACATATACTACACACATACATACATACATACATACATACATACACACATACACACATATATATAATTTGTGTGTATGTATGTATGTGTGTATATATGATGTAGATAGGTATATATATATATATATATATATATATATATATATATGTATATATATATGTGTGTATGTGTGTGTGTGTATATGTAGATATGTATATAGATATGTAGATATGAAGATATGTATGTGTATATATATGTATATGTGTATATATATATATATATATGTGTGTGTGTGTGTGTGTGTGTATATGACAGCAGCAATCCAAGCTGTGAGAAAACAGTAAAAAGGAGGCGTGTCAGACGTCGTGGTACATTTTCTGATGCAGCTACCGAAAACAACTTTGTGACGCTGCCACCAAATACACAAAACAATTACTTTGACAATCATGTTACATTATTTTTAAAATGTTTCCTTTTCTTTTTCATAACTTCTTTAACACATGACATCGCTGCGAAGTGCGGGTATTTTGCTATATATATATATCACAGCGACACTCATAACAGTGACAAAAAAATTACATTGACAATCATGTTACGTTATTTTCAAAATGTTTCCTTTTCTTTCTCTTTCCTTCTTTAACACACTACTTCTCCGCTGCGAAGCACGGGTATTCTGCTAGTATACATATATACACATATCAACATATATATACACATACATATACATACATACACATACACACACACATATACATATATACATGCATACATACAGATAAATATACATATATATACACACATACATATATATATATATATATATATACACACACACACACACACACACACACACATCTACATATTGTCACGCACGAGCGGAACAGCGGATCGACCCGGGTTGTTACGGAAAACGTACCGCGAGAGGTCTATGACAGGGTACTAAATTGTCTTTCTTTCCTACTTCAGAAAGCCCAAGGCCTCACAGACATAAACGCCATGACGGCTATAGGAAGTACGCACTTCTGGGTCTATTTAATCCCTCTGATGACCCCTTGATGACATCACAGTTCCCAGAATCCATCACGAATACCCAGCATCCTTCACATCAATCTCCGGTCCGTCTTCATAAAAAGCCCGTCCTTTCTCCCCTCATTTGTCTGTTTTGCTTTCTTATGTTTGTAAAGCGACTGACTGCTGGTTTTTTTGGTTACAGTATACGGGGCTAAACACCCCAAAACTTGCAACGTGTCTTGTCTTATATTACAGTGGCGTAGTCGGCAGGATAACGAGGGTCCGAACTATGACAGAAGGACAGGACCTGAACGCGGTCCTGAACACTTTGGTTGCGGAGCTCGAGGCCATCAAGGTGGACCAAGCCTCAACCCAGGCGGAGCTCGCGGAAACGAAGAGGCGGCTGGTGGCTGCAGAAACAGTAAGACCGGAGCCTCCTCGGCCGTCGCATCCTCCCATACAGCCTCTTTCCAGGGAGGACGACATAGAGTCGTACCTCTCCATATTCGAGAGGACGGCAACCCGACCACGGTGGCCGCGGGCGGACTGGACGTCCATTCTGGCCCCATACCTAAAGGGGCCTGCGCAGCGGGCATATCATGACCTCTCTGAGGAGGAAGCCGCCAATATGAACTCCTGAAGGCTGAAATCTATCAGCGGTACGGGGTAACCTCCGGCCAACAGGCACGCTCTTGGTGTCACTGGCACTTTGACCCCACACTACTGGCTTGAGCCCAGGCCTTCAAGTACTGGGGGAAGCTCGGACACTGGCTACGGCCAGATAAAAATCAGGCTCGCCAGGTGGTGGAGCAAGTGGCGTGCGAGGGTCTGATTTGCGCGATGCCGGACTATCTCGCTCAACAGGTCCGGAGGCACCCGTTCGCTGATATGAACGGCCTTCTGGAGGTTCTCGAGAGACAGCTGGCGGTGTCCCAACTCAGGAGGTCTGAGAGTCCAACGCGTGGGTCGCGGCAGGGACAGGCCAGCGTCCCCGAGCCCACTTGCCGCGCCACAGAGGCTCCAGTCAAGCCGAAAGAATGAAGGCTCGCGCTGCCACGCTGTTTCAAGTGCGGTGAGCCGGGACATCTGCTGCCGGCTTGCCTGCTCAACCAGGAGCCGATGGACTGCAGCTGGGCGAAGGAAGAGAGGTACTGTGCACTGTCTAACCCCCTAGCGGTCACGAATACGGGAGTGGTGTTGTTAAACGGGCACTTGGTGGTGGCAATGTTTGATACCGGGAGTAACATAACCATTGTTGCTCGACGCTATGTCCTATGTCCAGTGGCTCCCTTTCCGTATGGGAGTAAGATGTGTGCATGGGAAGACCAGAACCTATAGGTCTGCGAGATGCTTCATAACTTGGGAATGGGCTCTGAAACAGCTGGTGGTGGATGTAATGCCGGAACCCCCCTTTCCGGTCATCTTGGGATGAGACTGGTCGGATATTAACAGCGGTAGGACCGTCACCACTCCTCTTCCTAGGCTAGGTCTGCTCATGGGCTGTTCCCACGCCGTGCACTTTGGCAACTATTGATGACGTAAACGGGTTGGGGGAGTCCTCTTCGGGGGAGGACCTCGACCCGGAAGACGTCCCAAGTGCAGCTCCGGAGCCGACAAATGCTCCCGCGGCCCCACTTACAGACATATTCACTGGCTTGGACACCCAATACCGGTCCACGCCAACTTCCTTTAAACGTGAACAATGGAACGATGATTCCTTGAGGTTTGCCAGGAATGCTATCGTCTCCAGTGACGACATATCGTCCATGGCCTCCACACCACACGGGCCCTACTTTGTACTCAAAAACAATTTGCTTTATCGTGTTGCCGAGCACGAAGGCGAGGTGCGGAAGTTGCTGCTATAACCGCGAACCTACCGGCAGCCGGTTTGTGAGCTAGCTCATGCCCATGTCCTAGGTGCCCACCTGGGAACCGAAAAAACATTGGAGAGAATAAAGCTCCGGTTTTATTGGCCCGGGATCAATGAGGAGGTCTGCCATTTCTGTCAGTCCTGCCCGGTCTGTCAGTTACGCCAGATTCCCAGCAGGGACCGTGCTCCTCTCATCCCGATCCCCCTGATAGATGTCCCTTTTGAGCGGATCGGTGTCGATGTGGTTAGCCCCTTGGAGCCTTCCGTGCGTGGTCACAAATATATTTTGGTGATGGTCGACTACGCAACCCGATACCCCGAAGCAGTTCCCCTGCGCTCTGCTAATACTAAAAACATTGCATGGGAATTAGTAGCCCTCTTTTCCCGCGTGGGCATACCCAAAGAAGTCCTCACGGACCAGGGTACACCCTTTACATTGGATACATTCAGGGAATCTCAAGGCATCCGTCTATCATCCCCAGACGGATGGACTAGTTGAGCGCTTCAATCAAACACTGAAGCAGATGCTCCGCAAGGTGGTCAGCGCGGATGGTAGGAAGTGGGACCAACTTTTACCCCTTATGCTGATTGCCTATAGGGAGGTTCCACAAGCCTCCACAGGGTTTTCCCCCTTTGAGTTGTTATATGGGCGACAGCCCCGGGGCTTATTGAATGTACTTAAAGAAGGTTGGGAAGGGTAGGCGCTTCCCTCCACTAACCTCCTAGAATATATCGCGCAGTTACGCGCTAGGTTGACTAAAATTCCGGCCCCTGCTTAAGGATCACATGTCTAGGGCTCAAGCAGCGCAGGTCCGGAACTACAACAGAAACACCTCTTTACACGAGTTTCAGCCTGGAGACCACGTGATGGTGCTCGTGCCCACCTCCCACTCGAAACTTCTGGCTCATTGGCTAGGGCCATACGAAGTGAAGGAGAGAAAAGGACTCATGGACTATTTGGTGAGCCAACCAAATCGTCGACCGAGTGAGAGAGAGTATCATGTCAACCTCCTGAAGCCGTGGCGAGACAGGGAGAATACTCCGCCTCCTGGCCCCACTCTCTCCCTTTACTCAGAAAAGACACCGCTTCACTTCGGTTCTAATCTGTCCCCTTCCCAATGGCAGGAGCTCAAAAGAGCCATCCTGTCTGTCCCGGAGGTGGTCAACGAGGCACCAGGCCGGACCCTGCTGATTGAGCATGACATTGTGACAGACCCGGGGGTGGTTGTCCGGGAACGACCCTACCGCCTCCCAGAGGCAAAACGCGCTGAGATGGAGCTAGAGGTCCAAAAGATGCTCAGCTTAGACATCATTGAGGAAAGCCATAGCCCCTGGTCAAGTCCTATTGTCCTCGTATCCAAGCCGGACGGGTCGTGGCGGTTCTGCAAACGACTTCAGTCGTCTTAATCAGGTCTCAAAGTTTGATGCGTACCCCATGCCCCGGGTGGATGAGCTCTTAGAGAGGCTGGGGACGGCCCGCTATCTGACCACTCTTGATATGACGAAGGGGTATTGGCAAATTCCCTTAACGGCATCTGCCAGAGAAAAAACTACTTTTAGCACCCCTAACAGTCACTGGCACTACAAGGTACTCCCATTCGGGCTGCACGGGGCGCCAGCGACCTTTCAACATCTGGTGGATAAAGTGCTGCGGCCCCACCAATCCTACTGTGCTGCATACCTGGATGACGTTGTTATCTATTCCAGCACATGGGAAGAACATGTTGTGAAGGTCTACACAGTACTCCTGACTCTAGCAAGATCTGGGCTTCGCATCAACCCGCGCAAATGCTATTTTGGGATGAGCGAATCCTGTTATTTAGGCTACCTAGTGGGTGGAGGGCTGGTGAGACCACAGTGTACCAAAGTAAAAGACATCTTGGAATGGCCCCGTCCGATGGTCAAGAAACAGGTGCAGGCCTTCCTGGGGCTAGCGGGGTACTACCGCCGGTTTGTACCTCGCTTCTCCGAGAGAGCAGCACCCTTGACGAACTTGACAAAGAAGGAGGCCCCTTTACATGTGGTGTGGACCAAGGATACGGAGCGGGCATTCAGTGACTTGAAACGGGCCCTTACTTCGGCACCTGTGTTAAGGACACCTAACTTCTCGCTTCCTTTTATTCTCCAGACTGATGCTTCGGACACAGGTCTAGGTGCCGTGCTGAGCCAAAGCATCGATGGTGTCGAACACCCTGTGATTTACCTGAGCCGGAAACTGTTGTACTGGGAGACAAGATATACGGCGGTGGAGCGGGAGGCCCTGGCCATCAAATGGGCGGTGACGCACCTGCGGTACTACCTGCTGGGTCGGAAATTTACCCTCGTGACGGACTATGCCGCCCTCCAGTGGATGGCTCTTCATCAGGACTCGTATCCCCGGGTCACCAGGTGGTTTTTGAACCTGCAGCCCTTTAAGTTCACCGTCGTTTTTTACCGGGGCACCCTGCAGGCCAACGCTGATGCACTCTCTCGCGTGCACGACCTCACGGTTCGGGTAGCCCGCCCCGATGGGCCTGGGCTAACGGGGGGGTCCTGTCACGCACGAGCGCTTGGATAACAGCGGATCGACCCAGGAAGTTACGGAAAATGTACCGTTAGGGGTCTACGACAGGGTACTAACTTGTCTTTCTTTCCTTCTTCAGAAAGCCCGAGGCCTCACAGACATAAACAAACGCCATGACGGCTATAGGAAGCACGCACTTCCGGGTCTATTTAATCCCTCTGATGACCCCTTGATGACATCACTGGTCAAAAGAATTAAAGGAACACTTTTTAATCAGAGTATAGCATAAAGTCAATGAAACTTATGGGATATTAATCTGGTCAGTTAAGTAGCAGAGGGGGTTGTTAATCAGTTTCAGCTGCTGTGGTGTTAATGAAATTAACAACGGATGCACTAGAGGGGCAACAATGAGATGACCCCCAAAACAGGAATGGTTTAACAGGTGGAGGCCACTGACATTTTTCCCTCCTCATCTTTTCTGACTGTTTCTTCACTAGTTTTGCATTTGGCTACAGTCAGTGTCACTACTGGGAGCATGAGGCGATACCTGGACCCTACAGAGGTTGCACAGGTAGTCCAACTTCTCCAGGATGGCACATCAATACGTGTCATTGCCAGAAGGTTTGCGGTGTCTCCCTGCACAGTCTCAAGGGCATGGAGGAGATTCAAGGAGACAAGCAGTTACTCTAGGAGAGCTGGAGAGGGCCATAGAAGGTCCATAACCCATCAGCAGGACCTGTATCTGCTCCTTTGGGCAAGGAGGAACAGGATGAGCACTGCCAGAGCCCTACAAAATGACCTCCAGCAGGCCACTGGTGTGAATGTCTCTGACCAAACAACCAGAAAGACTTCATGAGGGTGACCTAAGGGCCCCATGTCTTCTAATGGGCCCTGAGCTCACTGCCCAGCAGCATGCAGCTCAATTGGCATTCGCCATAGAATACCAGAATTGGCAGATGCACCACTGGTGCCCTGTGCTTTTTACAGATGAGAGCAGGTTCACCCTGAGCACGTGACAGAAGTGAAAGGGTCTGGAGAAGCCATGGAGAACATTATGCTGCCTGTAACATCATTCAGCATGAGCAGTTTGGTGGTGGGTTAATGATTGTCTGGGGAGGCATATCCATGGAGGGTCACACAGACCGCTACAGACTTGACAAAGTCACCTTGGCTGCCATTAGGTATCAGGATAAAATCCTTGGACCCATTGTCAGACCCTATGCTGGTACAGTGGCTCCTGGTGCACGACAATTCCTGGCCTCATGTGGTGAGAGTATGCAGGCAGTTCCTGGAGGATGAAGGAATTGATACCATTGACTGGCCACCACACTTTCCTGACCTAAATTCAATAGAACACCTCTGGGACATTATGTTTTGGTCCATCCAATGCCACCAGGTTGCACCTCAGACTGTCCAGGAGCTCAGTGATGCCCTGGTCCAGATCTGGGAGGAGATCCCCCACAACACCATCTGTCATCTCATTAGAAGCATGCACCGATGTTGTCAGGCATGTATACAAGAACACAGGGTGCTGCAAAGTGCTGCGTACAATTTTGAGTTGCTGCAATTAAATTTTGGCAAAATGGACTAGCCTGCCACATAATTTTTTCACTCTGATTTTTGGGGCGTCTTTGAATTCAGGGCTCTGTAGGTTGATCATTTTCATTTCCATCAAACGATGTGGCATCCTTTCGTTCCTAACACATTACCCAGTCTATATCAGTATAGATATCCAGGAGGATTTCTTTTTCCCATTGAGATCTGATGTGTTTTCAAAGTGTTCCTTTAATTTTTTGAGCAGTTTATATACACACACATATATATATACACACACATATATACATATCTATACATATATATATATATATACTCACACATACAGGTATATACATATCTACATATATATATATATACACATACATACATACATGTATATCTACATATATATATATATATATATATATATATATATCTATACTAATAAAAGGCAAAGCCCTCACTCACTCACTCACTCACTCACTCACTCATCACTAATTCTCCAACTTCCCGTGTGGGTGGAAGGCTGAAATTTGGCAGGTTCATTCCTTACAGCTTCCTTACAAAAGTTGGGCAGGTTTTATATCGAAATTCTACGCGTAATGGTCATAACTGGAAGCAGTTTTTCCATTTACTGTAATGGAGATGAGCTTCAACGCCGTGGGGCGGAGTTTCGTGTGACATCATCACGCCTCCCACGTAATCACGCAGTACATAGAAAACCAGGAAGACCTCAAAAGCGCTGAAGAAAACATGCATTATATAATTGAGAAGGCAGCTAAACAATAAGAAGCGAAGCGAGTGACATATACAACCATATTCATGAGTTCTGCTACTTGAAACAAAGCACGATGTAAACCTACACTTTAAATTAAGTTCATAGACAGGCTGCGCTGGCGCTTGTAATTTAGTGCCTGCCCATATAAGGCCGTCCGTCAGCGGCAATCCAATAGCAAACTGCCACGGGTAAATATTCACGGGTGAAGGACTGTGCTTATGGAGAGGAAGATGAGATGGTCAGGGTGGTGTTTGACACAAACTCAGCGAAACTGCGAGAGAAAGTTTTAAGTGCCAGGACTAAGGTAACATTAAATACAGCCATGGACATAGCACGAGATGGCACCAGCACAGCTGGGAACCTTCGATGCATGTACACCGAGTGGCTCACGTGAACTGGCGCGTGACGAGTGCACAGATAAAAGGCAACAGTTCCAAAGAGCTGAACAAAACCGAATTACACAATTGAAAAGGCAGCAAAAATATGAAGCGTCTCATACATACAAGCATATTCATAAATCCAACTACTGCGGAAACAAAGCACACGTTGGAAAAGTCAATGTCCCGCTAAAGGAAGACAGTGTAAAAAACCCGTGCATGCAGTGTGTCAGGTCTCAGATAAAGAAGAAGACGAGCTGTTTATTGATGCAGTAAGAAACGAATCGATGAATGAAACCTGTCATCTTTACAACGATTGACAAACACGGAATGTAACTTGAACACAACACATCCTACAAATACGAACCTGATTGAAAGAAATAATGATAATCAAATCCTTGATGACAGCAACACTCAGTAACACTCACAAAACAAATACTGTATATTGACAGTCATGTTACGTTATTTTTAAAATGTTCCCTTTTCTTTTCTAGCTTTTTAACACACTACTTCTCGCTGCGATACGGTATATATATATGTATATATATATAACCCGATCTACATACTCGAATAATGGATACTTTATTCGCCATCAATGATTGTTTTGGTAAAGCCATACTCAGTGTATTCATTAGATGAACGGTAAAAAGTAAGGGCAAGGGAGGATGACTTATTGAGGCATGCAGGCTGTAGTTGCGCCAACTCTATCTGAATTGCGCGATCACATTTGAAAAATATATCTTTTCAAGTTCTATTTAGTCCATATGTGTCAAACTCAAGGGCGCGGGCCACATCCGCCCGGCGGTAATTATATCCGGCCCGAGATCATTTTATATACTGTATTATTGTTATTAAAGCCCGGTATATGAAGCGCTGGTAACACAATAAACTACAGATCCCATAATGCAGCGCTTCAGCTGCCTTGCCGAACAGTTACCGCGTTAATCAAGTCTACCTTAAGATGCTGCAAGTTATTGCGAAGCTAGCTCACACGATGCTGAAGAGAAAAGTTGATTCTGAAAATAGAGCCTTTAAAACCGATGGGAGGCTGAGTATATGTTTACTGAACCCGTGTGTCTCATTTGTGGAGCTAATGTGGCTGTAATTACAGAATTTAATCTAAGACGGCACTATAAAACAAAACATCAGGGTAACCTGAAAGACCTGAATGCAATGCAGAAGATACAGAAAGCAGAAGAATTAAATAAGAATCTGACACTTCAGCGGACGTTTTACCCGTGCACAATCACAAAGTGATTTCAATTGAGCTGCTTTTATGGGAGACACAACCACTTGCCCCACTTTCCCTGTTACCAAGTAATGTTAAACCAAGTCGTCACTACGGTGTTCCCAAATCGCACTTTGCTGATAAACTGAGCGCACTGAGTTTGCACGGCGCTTTGGTGACTTTGAAGAACAAAAAGTCCGTCTACATGCGGCTCGAACCTTGTGCATGTTTGGTAGCACATATCTGTGTGAGAAGCTCTTCTCAGTGATAAAGACTAACAAAACAGCACACAGGAGTCGCCTCACTGATGAGCACCTGCAATCCATCCTGAGAATCTCCACAACACAGAACCTCACACCAAACAGAAACGAACCTGTTGCCAAAAAAAGATGCCAGGCGTCCAGCTCTAAAATGACATATGAGCAAAGACAACTGAATGATTTGATTTGTTATTGCTGAAAGGAACACATTTTATTTATATTTCTAGGTTTTGTTATGCAGCATGTTCATATTTGAATTTGTATAATTTTGACAGGATATATTTTTATGGAGAGCAAAATCTTTTGGGATATTTAAAATCTAAGTTTATTTTTATAAAATATAAAATTACATAAGAGTAAAGAAATTTGAATGTTTGTTCTTTTAATGTTTACTTTATTTCTAACTTGTATAATTTAGACAGGATATATTTTTATGGAGAGCAAAATATTATAAGTTGTTTAAGGTTTGAGTTGATTTATTCAGGAATAATATTCCTGTCTGTTTTACCATTCCTACCAAAGATATTTCTGTCGACTAAATAAAAATTCCTTCTATTTAAAATTTAAATAGAACTTGAACAAATACGATAGTTCATAATATCCACAGACTTGCGTAAGAGCGGGTGTCATCCGTTTTAACAAACAGCGTATTGCACTGATCTGAAATAGCTGTGTGTGTATATATGTAGATATGTATGTATATGTATATATATGTTTATATATGTGTGTGTGTATGTATATATATATGTATATGTATGTGTGTATGTATATGTATGTGTATATGTATAGATATGTATATATATATATATATATATATATAACAACAACACTCATCACTGGTCGTCACAACAGTGACAAAACAATAACATTGACAATCATGTTACGTTATTTTCAAAATGTTTCCTTTTCTTTTTCATTGCTTCTTTAACACACTACTTCTCATGCTGTATTTTGGTATATATATACTGTAGTATATATATATACTGTATATATATATATATATATACATATATATACTATATATATATATATATATATATGTATACTGTATATAGCAAAATCCCTGCGACGAAGAACTGCTTTTAAATTTTTATTAAGAAGAAAAGAAAACCTTTTTAAACTGAGGGAAAATATACCAATAACTGTCTGTTAAGGATCTCATTGTATACCACGTTGTCAGTTCAGCACTCCGGTTGTAATATGACCAAGCTGTGCACTGAGATTACTTTTGAGAATGCAATGTTGCCTCAAATCAATGGCAACCTTTTGTAGGGTCTGTCCCTGAGACTTATCAATTGTCATCGCGAAGCAGAGCCTTACTAGAAATTTGAGGCATTTGAATTGAAATGGGAGATCAGAGGGTATAATAGTGATGCGAGGAATACATTCAGAGTGTGGCGCTCTGCTGTTTTTTTGTGTAGCTCCCTTCACACAGCTTCTCCACTGCTTTATAAACGAACGCCATATAAGGCCGTCGTTTCTCCTTGCTTCGCGGTTCTGTACTGTTTTATTGTTCATTTATTACGATTCTTATAGTTATTGTGTAGCTATTCGAGACTTACTTTACTGTTCAGGTACCCATCTCCTTTATTTAATCCGCGGTTTGTACGCTATTTTTTGTTCGTTTATTACGATTATAGATATTTATTGATTCCCTTCTTTAGCTGACTGCCTGCTCATATAAGGTGCTCCGCTGGTTTTTTGTGAAGCAGCCTTTACACAGCTTCTCCGCTGTTTTATAAACGAACAACATATAAAGCCATCCTTTTTCCTTGCTTTGCCAAGGAAGCTGCCTTTTTATTTAATCCACGGGTTCTCCGCTGTTTTATTGTTCATTTATTACGATTATTATAGTTCTCTTTATATATCACGTTGTCAGTTCAGCACTCTGGTTGTAATATGACGAAGCGGCGCTAGCTCACTCTTGAGAATGCAATGTATAGTTGTCCAGGAGAAAAGCAATCTTTCCTGAAATCAAAGGCACCTTTCGTTGGCTCTGTCCCTGAGACTTCTTACTTCTCATCGTGAAGCAGAGCCTTACTGTAAATTGGAGGCATCTGAATTGAAATGGGAGATCAGAGGGTGTAACGGGGATGCGAGGAATACATTGAGTGTGGAGAAACTCTAGAGACAGCGTATGTATTAACTTGTGGATTTTTCTGTGAGTATTTGGTGGCAGCGCAACGAAGTTGCTTCCGCAAGAACGCGTTAGCTGTGGAGATCAGCTCGGAGCATATTCTTTTCCCACCTTGTCAATTGTGTAATGCGTTTTTTGAACAGGTGTGATGCATGGAAGTGATCACTCGTACTGCGTTCAGTCAGTTCACGTGAGCTGCTCTCTTGTGTGATGTTGCGATCTCCATGGCTTTATTTAATGTTAGCCAAGACACAGCTCTTAAAAGTTTCTTGCTACAGCAATTTTAATTCCTTTACAAAGTGTCTTCTCATTAAACTTGTATCTCGCGAATAAAGTATTCAGCGTTTTTCTTCAGCGCTCTCTGGGAGCTCTTCCTTCTTTTCTACGTACTGCGGTCACAGTTGGTTCACGTGGTTACGTGGGAGGCGTGATGATGTCACATTCAGCTCCGCCCCCCATGGCCATCGAGCTAACGTCCATTACAGTATATGGAGAAAAATAGGTTCCAGTTATGACCATTACGCGTAGAATTTTTGTGTGAGTGAGTGAGTGAGTGAGTCAGTCAGTCAGTGAGGGCTTTGCCTTTTATTAGTATAGATTTCAGTTTCTCTTTCCAGCTATTTTAATAGTTTCGTTTCGTTTTAGTTTTTCATTTCAGTTTTGTTAATTATTTTATTTCAGTTTACGAAAATGTTTTTTTAATAATAGCTTCAGTTTTGATTTTAGTTTTCATTAACTATAATAACTTGCTTCAGATGCAGGTCTCAGTAATGTCTTTGAAATATCATGGTCTGTATTTTTAAGTTCTGCTTTCCGCACATTCCCATCTGCACTGGGACTGTTTTGACCACTGCCATTGGCCACTTATTTCGTGTGGTTTGTTAATTTTTTAGATGCACAATATCCCCATTTTGAAGGTTCCGATGACATTCCACTTGTGGCACCGCGTAGAAAGTTACTCCTGTCTCCAGCGGGTCCAGAACTTGTTGGCAGAGACTTGTACTCTTCTCCAATTACTTCTGTATGGCTTCTTGTCTGTAAATTCTCCTGGCGGAGGTGAACCACCAATTTTCTGTGTAAGAAGTGTAGCATATGTCAAAATAAATAAGTGAGTCAGGATCTGTAGATACAGGAACTAGAGGCCTGGCATTTATAATAGCAGTAACTTCAGTCATTAAAGTACACAGAACATTATGAGGGAGACAAAATTTTCTCTTGTTTTAGCATGCAGTCCAGAATTGTACAAACCACTCCTATCATTCTCTCACAGGCTTCACACATATGAGAGGAATGAGGAGGGTTAACTTCCCATCCACAATCTTGTGTGTTAAGGTACCTTTTTGATGTTTTGATTTGGCTGATCTTTGACATATCCCAGCTCCTTACATAGTCTGTACATAGGAAAGTCTGTAACACAATCCTATCTAAGTTGTTTTGAAAAAAATATTCTCATGGCATTAATGCAGCTTGAAGTATCCAGAGATGATATCACTTCAATATATACAGCTCTCCTGCTAATACATGTAAACAAAATTGCCCATTGTTTACCTTCTGCTGATCCTCCTTTAGTACGCTTGACAGTCACTGTGCAAGGGCCAAAAACATCCATTCCTGCATACATGAATGGTGGGGGATGGGGCTGCAGTGACACATTCAAGATGTAGGTCTGCCTTTTGCAGTTCTGTCCCCTTTCCATGGAGCTTTCTGCAGGTAACAGAGGTATGCAAGATAGAGCTGACAAGTCTCTTGCCTCCAATTATCCCCAGGCCTGTGACTCAAAGAGCTCCTTCTGTAAAGTGACAGCCCTGACATTTCACATGAAGTATAGATAGTAGTGTACTAACAACATAGAAATATGACGGTGTCTAGGCAAGATGAGTGGATACTTTTCACACTCTCCAGTTGCATGTTTTTAAGCCAGCCTCCAATCCTGATAAGGCCTTCATCCACTTTGGGGTTGTGTTTAAAAAGTGAACGGCTTTTATCTACAATTTTCCCATTATCAACCAAATTTTGCTGTCTCAAATATGCTTCAGTCTGGACGTACTTAATGATATTTGAAGCCTGAGAAAGTTCATCAGGTGTATATGGTTTAAGGCAGTAGTGCCAGCCTCTGCATTCAGTGTTGTTTTAAGCTGCCTTGTAGGAGCAAGAAATGTGAATAAAGAGGGCTATAGCTCTAACTAATGAGTCCCAGGTAGATAATTTTTTAAAGCAGTTGGTGGTCAGTCCTTCTTTTACTTGAATGTGAGTAGCACAGTTTGTAACAATTTACTGTATTTCACCGTCTTTGTCAGGGTTCACAAGCTCAAAAAACACTGATGTCTCGTTTAGTTTCAGGGTGCTTGTAGAGGAAAGTTGGTCTAGTAAACCATATTGTCTCTGCCAGATGGACTAGATGCATAATCAGCTGGGTTTTCATTTGAAGGTATGCAGAACCACTTCTCAGGCTTCGCTGACTGATGAATGTGCCGAGTTCTGTTGTGCACATACACATGGAAATCTAGTCTGATTGTGTATGTAGCCTAAGACAACTTTGCTGTCACAGTAAAACTTTGCTATGTCGGGTTCTACGTCTATTTCACAGAGGATGGTCTCAGTAATTTCCACTGCCGTTACAGCAGCACACAGCTTGAGCCGAGGAATGGTAGGCTCAGATAGAAGAGCCAGTCTGGCTTTTCCAAAGACAAAGCCCACATTGATTTTCCCCTCTTTGCTAATATTTCTAATGTAGGCCACAGCCCCAATGACTTTAATAGATGCATCAGAAAACACACATAGCTCATTGTGTGCCGCATTAGATATAGAGCCGATAGTATACACGTGGAGTATGTAGATATTGCAAATGTTTTAGTAAATTCCTCTAAGTTTCCCATTCTTGATATTTTTATTCTGGCAACAGTGTGTCCCATTCAAAGACATTGCAGCAAGCCCTACCCTGTATGGTCACTGGAGCAACCAAACCAAAGGGGGTCAAAATGCCTATTAACCATGGATAAAACACCTTGCAGCGTGAATGGCTTATCACTTATTGACATTTTGAATGTAAAGGTGTCTGCTGCTATTTCTCAGCAAAGACTCGCCTGAACTGATTGGTTTCTGTATCTTCCCTGTAGTCTAAGTCCTTTATGCCTTCAGCATGATCCTCTGAGGGAAAGGCAATTATGACAACTGGGCTGTTAGAACCGATTTTATACAAATGAATATTTGAATCAGCAAAGTGACTCTTTCCAAGAGATCAAAAGCAAGGACATAAGCTCATCATCCATATAAAATTGTCTGTCTACAAAATGCCGTGGGTCTGTGCCATATTCCTGCTTACCTGGTTCAGCCGCCCTTCTAAATCCATAAATGGCAACTGTTGGTGAAGGAATGTTACCAAAGACATGAGTTTTCATCCTGTACTCCGCAATGTCCTTAGACATGTCGTTATCTCTATACCACAGGAATCTTAAGAAATTCCTATGGTTCTCTGTCACAATGAAGCAGTAGAATATGTGTCGAATGCCTGCTGTAAGTGCTACTCACTCCCTTCTAAAGCGGATCAAAACTCCTAACAATCTGTTGTTGAGGTCTGGGCCTTTAAGTAGCACATTGTTCAATGATACATCCAGATGATGTGCGCTCGATATCAAAGTCAACCCTAATCTGATTGGGTTTCTTGGTCCCAAAAAATGGGAAATACCAGCATTCTTCATTGTTCATCAGAGTTGGTGCTAGCTCTACATGATCATTTTCAAGAAATTTACCCTTAAAGGTCAGAAACTGATCTCACATCTCAGGTTTGTGATTTAGTGTGTGGCTCAGAGGGAAAAGCTGAGTCATAGCATGCTAATGGTTGTTAGGGAGTTGTTGTCTGGGCACTTTAAATGGGAGTGGAGCTACTTCATTTCTATACCTTTTACGGCCCATAATATTTAAAAACTTTGAAACTTCCATTGATAGAGCCAGATCATTGTCGTTTATTGTATGATTCAACACTGTGCGCCAAACGCTGTACTTCAAAGTACTTTTTCCATATACACTGCATGTGTTTTGATTCTCCCCGCCAGGGCACTTCCCTTGCTGCAGATGAATAAAACTTTCACATGAAGTGAGGTAAGTTGGTCGCCCATTGAATAAAACATTAGTCTTAAATGAGTTCACACTTGGTTTGTGTGCACCTCGAAGGCATACCTCACCAACAAGGACCCAGCCTAAATCTAGCTTCTGTGCAAAGGGACCATTGATCTACTGCCTGACTTTGTATAACGTCTTTCCCTAATAATAGGAGGATTTCCGCTTCAGGGTCAATCTCTGGGATGTATATTACCACAGATTTCAGATGGGGATGATACATAGAAACATTTGGAGTTGGTATTTCTGACCTGTGGTCAGGTATCTGGTTGCATTCAATGAGAGGTGATAGAGTCATCTTGATTCTTTCACTGACTGATTAAATCCAGATGCCTTCTGCTCTTCTCCCAGAACTTTTGGTAATTCCAGAGCATGTTCTAAGTGAGCAGGAGTAAGGTTGTCCATGAACATCAAACAGTTCAAAAAACTTTGACTGGGCAAATGAGCGGTTGCTCTGGTCATCAAGCACAGCATACATTTTGACTGCTTTCTCTCTCTAATACTGGGGAAACACTCTGCCAAGACAAATCTTAGCAGATGACCTGGACAACTGGGCTTCATCACAGACTTTGGTGCAGTGGCAGGTACCTGAGGAAGTGTCAATGGAATCCCTTTGACTTTTCTCATCATTATCTGCTGCCAAGACTGTAGCTTCTAAATCTTGAGGGGCGGGACCATGGTGCATTGCTGAGGCATGATAGTCATTGTCACATTCTACGTATTTAACTGGCACTTTAAAGTCCCTAGCTTGATGAGAAGTAGATGCACAGCATTTGTAGCAAATTCCATTGTCTTTAAGAAAGGCCTTTCCTTCTTCCAAAGACTTGACTCTAAAGCAGTGTTTCTCAAACTCGGTCCTAAGGGACCTGCTGTGGCTGCAGGTTTTTGTTCCAACCAGATTCCTAATCAGTGACAACACCTGATAACACTGAGCTCATTTAATTAGCTGGTTTTTTTTTTTTTTCTTTTATTCGACATTCAGAAAAGAAAGGCAGCATGATTTTTACATTTATAAGACATTTATAAATATTTCTGCTTTAGATATAGATTTAAATGCTTAACTTTCTTTTGTTGATTTCATTATACTTTGCCCTTTCTCTGTGCAGTTTTTCCCCCTTCATTGTATTTTAATAATGACAACTTAAAACAAGCAGATCAGAGACACTGGCAAACAACACTGAATAATCAAAGGCTGCAACTACTTTAGCTTCAGACCCACTAATTAGTGAATAATGGATTAATAAAACAATTAGAACACCTTGAAAAGTAGAATTTCAAGATGAAAATACTTTTAAAAAGAAAAAAATACATTATTCCTATATAACTGCTTGGTACATTTTAATATATTTTTTTAGCAAACTTTTTTAAAATTAATATATTGTTCCCTAAACACAGAACTTGGGAAATATCAGTTTACTTAATTAGCCCAGGAGTTCAATTAAAAACAGAAGCTGGTTGGAACAAAAACCTACAGCGACGGGGGGTCCCAAGGACCGACGTTGAGAACCCCTGCTCTAAATGCTCTGCACTTTTTAAATGGGTGTGGTTTCTTGTGCATAGCATACCTTTTGTCTGAGTTGTCATTCTGCACTGACAACTGCAGTGCAGAGCACTGAGGAATCATTTGCAGGAGAATCAACTTTTGTGTCCACATCTGTTTTGTGTGCAGATCTTGGCATATACTGTAAATGCAGCGGAAAAAAGAAAAAGGCGGGGAAGCGTCTTTTATTATTAGCTTTATACTTAGAACCACAGGACATCCAGGGCGGCACGGTGGCGCAGTGATAGTGCTGCTGCCTCGCATTAAGGAGACCCAGGTTCACTTCCCGGGTCCTCTCTGCGTGGAGTTTGCATGTTCTCCCCATGTCTGCATGGGTTTCCTCTGGTTTCCTCCCACACTCCAAAGACATGCAGGTTAGGTGGATTGGCGATTCTAAATTGTCTCTAGTATGTGCTTGGTGTGTGTGTGCGTGTCCTGCGGTGGGTTGGTGCCCTGCCTGGGATTGGTTCCTGCCTTGCACCCTGTGTTGGCTGGAATGGGCTCCGGCATTCCCCCGGGACCCTGTGTTTGGATTCAGCGAGTTGGAAAATGGATGGATGGATAGACATCCATTTCTTTTGCAAAACATATGGAAGCTTCTCTACAATGGGATTTATACCACCCACAGTATCTAAGAAGGCAAGTCAGGGTAAGTAGTCGTCTTCTTTTGCTTACTAAAGTTCCATTAAAAGATCTAGCTCATGCTGCTTGCTATAGGCTTTGCTAGAAATTCTTGGAAAAATGTCTAGCCTTTTAAAGAGAATATCTCCAATTACTACTGGTGCCGCATAGCATTCATTCAACCTGCCCAAGGCTTTCCTAAGGGCTATTCCTGGATTATTGATAGATATTTTATTAATCCCAAGGGGAAATTTACATATTCAAGCAGCAGCATACTGATAAAAACAATATAAAATTAAAGATTGATAACAATGAAGGTATAACAGACAGACAATAATTTTGTATAATATTAACATTTACCCCCAACCCGGGTGGAATTGAAGAGTCACATAGTGTGGGGGAGGAACAATCTCCTCAATCTGTCAGTGGAGGAGGACAGTGACAGCAGTCTGTCGCTGAAGCTGCTTCTCTGTCTGGAGATGATCCTGTTCAGTGGATGCAGTGGGTTTTACATTATTGACAGGAGCTTGCTCAGTGCCCGTCGCTCTGCCACGGATGTCAAACTGTCCAGCTCTGTGCCTACAATAAAGCCTGCCTTCCTCACCAGTTTGTCCAGGTGTCCCTCTTCTTTATGCTGCCTCCCCAGCACACCACCGCATAGAAGAGGGCGCTCAACACAACCGCCTGATAGAACATCTGCAGCATCTTATTGCAGATGTTGAAAGACGCCAGCCTTCTAAGGAAGTATAGTCGGCTCTGTCCTTTCTTACACAGCGCATCATTATTGGCAGTCCAGTCCAATTTATCATCCAGCTGCACTCGTAGGTATTTATAGGTCTGCACCCTCTGCTCTCAGTCACCTCTAATGATCACGGGGTCCATGAGGGGCCTGGTCCTCCTAAAATCCACCACCAGCTCCTTGGTTTTGCTGGTGTTTAGTTGTAGGTGGTTTGAGTCGCATCATTTTTATTGATGTGCACTTGACGGATACTCTTTACATACTCAGACAATTCTTTTCCCAACCACTTTGTCTTTAACTGCTGAGAGCCACAAGCTTCCAGTGAATGAAGACTTTCAAGCCCTGCAACTCCCAGGCCTATCATCAAACTGGCCAAGTCCTGAATTTACCATCTCTCAACGTGCTAGGTACCTAGCAAAGTCTGTCATTGGAAGTATCTGAGTTTCATTCACCGTGCTTTAATTGTGAGGCTGTGCATAGTGCTGAGACGGCAGATTGAAAAATATCAGGGCATGGCAGATCATTTATACAGTGAGCCCTTTGTTCCAGTCTATTTAAATTTGGAATATAATCGTCAAATGTGAGCTAATAGTCAAAGAAGTCATCACGATCTTCTATTAAACCTGTTTTTTTTTCTAGGGACAGGCGTTTTGAGGACCAATGGAGTTCCCAGAGTGATAAGATCATCTTCAAAGTGGGCACCTGAGCGCAAACCTGTTCCCCTAAGTAAATCAGCGTGTAGCTCCGCCTCCCTGTCAGAACAGCTGCTTGCGCACCTTGATCAAAACTTATCAGAGGCCATATCCCTCTCTTTTCATAGACGTCCTCCTGTATGAGGGGCCAAACAGGCCATAAATCATATATTTCTGTGTTTAATCTATTGGTTTACGTGTGGACACTATTGTTTTATGAATATTTTCTATCGGTTTGCGTCCATACTTAATTGGTTTGTCTGCGTACAATACTGGTTTCATTTATATGAACTACAGTAATCCCTCCTCGATCACGGGGGTTGCGTTCCAGACCCCCCCGCGATAGGTGAAAATCCACGAAGTAGAAACCATATGTTTGTATGGTTATTTTTATATATTTTAAGCCCTTATAAACTCTCCCACACTGTTTATAAATATTCCCCGCACAGTTATACAGCATAATCCTTTTGTATTCTCTTAGATATTAGGTAAGATTCATTGAAATTATGTATATAAACACACTGTTTACATACAGTAAAACCTAAATATTATTTTAAAGATATCGAGTGTCTCCGGTATCACATATGTTACAGCCATTACGATAGACAGGCCACCAGTAATAAATACGTACAATGCAAGAAAAATTGTATACAGTAAATATGTGTACAGTTACACTAAACGTACATATATGTACTAAGTACTGCAAGTAGAAAATTAATTCTGGTTACTCACCAACAATGACATGATGACTTGTCTGATAACAATGAGTTTAATTTTACTGCACAACAAAGGAGAGCGTTACAGCTCTACTAAAGGAGCCACTTCAGGCGATTGTGTAGCACTGCCGTTGTTCTTCTTCTGGTTTAATCCAAATCCCTAAAGCAGATTCCATCCAGACTACTGCCTTATTACATCCACTTACAACTCATTTTGCACCCTGGTTATAAGGATAGTGCACCTGTAGATCTTATATTCCTTTCCTACTTTTTAAATAAAAAGAATCGTAGCCTCATTGATGCTGTAATGGCGTCCTACAGCGGTGTCGATTTTCCATTCCTTCAGCATATCCAAAACATTTACCTTTTCAGCAATCGTTAACATCTTCCATTGGCGCTTGGGCACAGCCCCTGAAGCAGCAGCAGGAGCAGATCGTTTTGGAGACATAATGAAGGGCTTGACTATGCACAAAGATAAACACAAAAGAGTTAACTCTTTACACAGCGAAACAAGTTGATGCTGAATGAGCGAGACAAGACTTCCTGGTTAACACTGCATTCAGCACACAGGAACTTAACTGCGTGCTCTGATTGGTTAGCTTCTCAGTCATCCGCCAATAGCGTCCCTTGTATGAAATCAACTGGGCAAACCAACTGAGGAAGCATGTACAGGAAGTAAAAAGACACATTGTCCGCAGAACCCGTGAAACAGCGAAAAATCCGCGTTATATATATTTAGTTATGCTTACATATAAAATCCGCAATAGAATGAAGCCGCGAAAGTCGAAGCGCGATATAGCGAGGGATTACTGTATATTGGTTCGTTTCCATATACAGTATTATCCGTTTGTACGTGCATATCACTGGTTTGCATATAAACTATATTGATTTGCGTGTGTATATCACTAGTTCCAGTACGTTTGTTATTGGTTTGTGAGTGAACTGCATTGGTTTACACTTGCATGTTATCGGTTTGCGTATGAATTATATTGGCTTGCTTTCTGTGACGATCTAACAATGGATTTGCGTATGCACTATATTGGTTTCATGTGGGTAACCTGTCGATTTTGTGTTTGAACTCTATTGGTTGTATGTGTGCACTATGTCGGTTTCGCGTATGAAACATATTGGTTACGCATGCGCACCCTATCGCAACTCTGTGTATAAACTATATTGGTTCTGCGTGTGAACTATATTGGTTGTTCACGTGATCTTCAGAGGAAATGGGCGGCGCAAGAAACAGGAACTCAAGGGCCAGTAGAGTCATGGAGTGTAAAGTGATGTGTCTAGGAGACGCATCTGCGTTTAAAAGGCACTACTGCATATATTTTTTGTGCACCATACGTTTGCGAAAGGACTTGGTGGTAATTATTACTATTTAACAGAATCTACCCTTGAGTCTGTAATGAACACAATGCTGAAGTTAGGTATGTATTCGGCCGTCTTCTTATTCTTGGGTGACCAAGCGTCCTCTTTTGCCCGGACATGTCCACTTTTTACGTCCTGTCCAGGGCGTCCTGGCGGGTTTTATAAATTCACGAAAATGTCCGGTTTTTCATAGGACCATTACGCGTGTACGTAAATTGACTGGTGTTTTGCACACAACACTAGGGTACTACTTTTTTGCGCAACGTAATTACCGGGAGGCTGCCTTGTGGGCAGGTCTGCGCCGTGCGCGCAAACACACAAATACAGACAGGGAGCAGTGCAGACAGGGATCAGAGCAGAGAGCGGAGCAGTATAGCAGGAAAAATGCCGGAGCGCAAGTGCAGCTTCACCGATGAACTGCAAAGAAAATTTCCCACATACCGTCCCGGTCGGGACAAGTGGGAGGCGGAGTGCACCGTGTGCAAAGCCGGTACATATGTCTCGGTATCCAATAAAGGTGCTGGGGATCTGAAAGCCCACATGGACACCGAGAAACATAAAAAAGCTGTGCGAGGTGAGAGTTCATCTCCAAAGTTGACAGAGTTTTTTGTCAGACCAGGAAAAACAGAGGATGATGTAAATGCAGCAGAAGGTGCAGTGGCTTTTCATACAGTGAAACATCACAACAGTTACAGGTCCATGGATTGCACCAGTGCTTAAAAATGCATTTTCTGACTCTGACATTGCAAAAAAGTTTCGTAGTGCTCGCACCAAGACCAAAGCCATCGTCAATGGTGCTATAGCCCCCCACTCTGTTGAAATCATTCATGAAGCACTCGAAGAAATTCAGTACTGTGGTGTTTCCACAGACGGGAGTAACCACGGAGCAGTGAAAATATTCCCAGTCATAATCCAGTATTTTGACTGGAAGAAGGGTGGCGTGCAAACAAAATTGATTGAAGTTAAAGACACACCCAATGAGACAGCAGAAACCATTGCAAAATATCTCACAGAAACCCTGGCAAAAAACAATCTGTCGGAAAAATGCATTGCATTTACTGGAGACAATTGCAACACAAATTCTGGAGGAATCCGACGTGATGAAGCTGGACAGAATGTGTTTGCAGATTTGAAGAGTTTGCTGCAAAACAAGACTCTGATCAATGTGGGTTGCCCAGCACACATATTGAATAATTGTACACACCATGGGGCAGGCACAATAGAAATTGACATTGAGAATATCATATTCAAAATCTACCAGTACTTTCACATTTACACTGTGCGCACTGAGAGCCTGAAGGAGTATTGAGATTTTGTTGAGATTGATTACAGAAGGGTGCTCTCTCACAGCAAGACAAGGTGGCTGCCATTGTTCCCAAGCATTAAGAGGATGTTACAGATGTTTCTAGCTTTAAAGGCATATTTTCTGTCTCAGCAAAAGGCACCCATAGCACTCAAGAGTTTTTTTGAAAATGATTTTCCTGAAATCTACCTTTGGCACATGCACACACTCATGTCTGTGTTCCACACCCACATTCAAGAAATGGAACAGGAGAACATGTCCATTATGGAAGTGAAGAAGATATTTAACAATATACATACCATTCTTCTTCAACGCAAGAGCAACAACTTCATGTCCCTTAAAGTTAAGGGACTACTGGCATAGAAGCGCAAAGATGGACTTGACAAAGGCTGTGACCAGTTCTGTGCAGATGTTAATGGCATGTACAGTGCATGTCTGGAGTATCTGGAGAAGTGGATGTCTCCCATGGAAGAGTTCTCAACATTCATGTGGATGGATCTGAGTGAGCCACCAAACTGGAATGATGTGGAGGCATGCATTAATTACCTTGGAGAGAAGGGGGTGGCAGTTGATGATGTTAAGTGTTTTGACCAGGTCACCAATCTGAGGAAATTCACAGACACGTGCAACCATGATGATGAGTTCAGTGGCCTGCAGGTACAGCAGAAGAGGACCAAATATTTTGAAAAGGCAAAAAGCATTGCATGTTACTCAGAGCTACTGACAATTGCACAGCTTGTCTTTGCACTTCCCTCTCACAATGCAAATGTTAACAGGGTTTTTTCACTAATGCAAAGCCAGTGGACCAAGGAGAGGAACCAGCTCTCCGTAGAGTCACTGAAGGGGATTCTACTAGTTCAGTACAACTTCAAAGACATGTCTTGCAAAGACTTTCATGCTTATTTGTTAAGCTATCGAAAACTGCTAGGAAAGATCAGCTCTACAGCAAAATATGGATGGGCTGACAAGGAGGATGAAGAAGAAAACTATAGATGAAAAGTCTAGATTCTTTTTGTTTAAGTTTTTTTGTCTTTGTGAGACTCTTCTGTTATTTATTTTATTACATTTAGATATATTTTTGAAGCTGGAACAGAATAGTTCATATTTAGAACAATATTTAATTATTTATTTGAAGAGTCTAAGTGAGCTATTATTTTGTCATAAGTTTTTACAGATTTCATTTTATTTTATTACAGAGGTTAATTCTGCACCATTGAAGTATAATAAATAATGTTCATCGACCACCAAGAAGCTTGTCTGAATTCGTCTGGAGGCCGTGCCGATCGTCCTCCTTTGGAAATCAAAATATGGTCACCCTATCTTATTCGGTCCCATCTACATGCTTGCTTGCAACCCGCAGCTGTACTTGTTTACACAGTATTTGCAAAACAGTTACTTATTCTAAAGGCAATATATTCAACATTTATGATTGATGTCTTTATGCAACATAACATTTGATTACTACTAGTTAGATTTATTATGCCCGGCGACCCCGCACCGCACAGACAGGTGAAGTGACTTGCTCAGGGTCACACAGTGTCAGTCTCGGGACTTGAACCCACGAACAAAGGGTTGAAAGTGTAAAGCTCTAACCGCAATGCTTGCACAACTATAACGTGTATATTAATTGACTAAACGTGTCCATTCTTTGAAAAGCTAAACATTTAACATTTAGGACCTGCATGGGTCAGTTACATCATATTCGGCCACCTTACCTTTCATAGTTTTGTGAAAAAGCAGATGCGTTTTTTTAAGATGCAGCGGAGTTTTGCCCTGCCCAGTGTGAGTATCAGGGTGAAACTGACAATGTATTCCCACTTCAAGATCAGGTAAATGGGATTTACTGTGATATTTAATGGGCACTGTAAAGTGATAAATTACATTGGGCCACCTTAATTTTCATAGTTTTGTGACATTAACATATATAAACTTGTCCAGGACAGATTAATTTCTCAAATTAGAGTTTAACAATTTTGACCCGTGCAGGACCAAAATGTGGAATATTTATTTTTTCAAATAATGGATCAGTCTGTAATGATGCCAATTAATGTACACGCTATAGAATTAGTTTGCCTTGCTGTTATAATAGAATAAGAAGCTGCTTTGCAAAAGCTGTGTGAATAAGTAGCTGACTGCAAGCTTATACTGGGAGTAGCTGGGAGCGAATAAAATGCCAGCCGAATGCGTACCTAACTTCAGCCCTGTGATCATTTCAGAATTAAGGGAAAATACTGGTAAAAAGAATTACCACCAAGCCCTTTTCACAAACATACAGTGACGTGCAAAAGTATTCAATTCCTTTAAAAGTCATCCTAATTTTCTGCATGACAAAAGATTTGTCCACATATTTATCCATTTGGTATTTTTAATGCGAAACTCTTGTGCTGTAACAAAACGCTATCAAACTCCAAATAACTAAAGAAAAACTACAAATTGATTGTTTGCCTAAGCATTCAAGCCCAGCATATTCATACTTTCTCAATAACCTTTTTGCTGCAGTAACAGACTTCATTCTTTTGGTGTATGTAAATTTGCCCCAGTTCTGCACATTGCTCAGTTGTGATTCTTCCCTATTCTTCTTGGCATGATTTCTAGGTACCCTCTATGTTGGTGGAATGGTATCTCTAAACAGCAGTTTTCAAACAATGCCCCAGATTCTCAACAGGGTTAAGATCAGGGCTTTGACTTGGCCATTCCGGAACATTCACCTGTCTGTTTCTGAGCCATCCCAGTGTCACTTTGGTCTAATGCTTAGGGTCATTGTCATCTTGAAAGATGAATCTTCTCCCGAGCTTTAAATTCATAGCAGACTGGAATGAGTTCTCTTGCAATATTATGGTGTATTTGGGCCCATCTATTGTCCCTTCAACTCTGTCAAGATTATCAGTCTCAGCACATGAAAAACATCCCCATAGCAAGATGCTGCCACCGCCATATTCCACTGTAGGTCTGGTGTTTCTTGTGGCATGAGCAGTGTTTGTTTTACGCCACACATTCTGTACCTCTTTGAAGTCTGAGAAAAAAGTTCTATTTTGGTTTCATTTGACCATAAACCCTTCTCCCACATTTAACTGGAAAAACGCCATATGTGCTTTTATGTGGACCATCTTAAGGAATGGCTTCTTTCTTGCCCACCCTCCTGTAGAGGCCTGTTTAATGGAGAGCTCTTGAAATTGTGGACCCCTGCACCTTCACTCCAGTTTCAGCCAAAAAGCATTGCAAACATCTGAGAGTGACGGTTGAATTTCTAGTCTTTTCTCTCACCAGTCGATGGCTAACTCGGATATTCAGTCTTGAGTCTGGGTGCTGTGATGAACCTTCCACTTTCTGATGATGGATCCAGCAGTGCACAATGGGACATCAGACTCTTTATATTTTTATAATTATTTCCAGCTACCTTGTTCATTTTAATAACTTTATTTCTCACATCAGCAGAATGCTCCTCTCTCTTGATATTTTCAGTGAATGTCCACCAAAGACTATGGCCCCTACGAAGGGGGCTTTTTATATCCAGAGAGAAAGTAGCACCTCATTATGTTTAATATGACTGTCAAATGTCTGCCACCTTTGTAATTAATTTGTTATTGGTGTAAACCTGGAGCTTCCAAAGCACAGATGTTTAAACACTTATGTAAACACTAACTTTGTAGATTTTCTGCTTCAATTAAATGTCTACATAAAATAGTTTATTTTGACTTTGGAAATGTTTTGTTACAGCATAAGAAAAAATACGGAATGAATAAATATGTGTACAAATATTTTGTCTTGCATAAAATTATGACAACTTTCATGGGGATTGAATACTTTTGCACGTCACAGTATCTTTGTGAAAGGGTTTGGTGGTAATTATTTTTAAGTTTGGTGCACATTCAGCTGCCTTTTTATTCACTTCTAGCTACATCCAGTATAAGCTTGCAGTCAGCTACTTATTCACAAACCAGCTTCTTCTTCTATATTAACAGCAAGGCAAAATATTCTACAGTGTGTACATTAATCCGCAAAGTGATCCATTATTTGAAAAAATAAATATTCCCAGATTTTCAACCAAAACTTGAACGGGTTGAAAATGTTAAACTGCTGTTTGTCCTACTATGAGATTAACTTTTCTCCTATCCCTTTTATTCCTTACTTAAAAGCTCTCTACTCACACCATTTGTATTCCTGTTCCGCTGTTGCTCTCTTACCTACTCTACTTTCCTGACCGCCTAGAACTGTTCAGTCTAGTAAAGTTTTTTACATCCTTTTTCCTCCTTACTAAGCAAAACTCGCTTAACGAGTATCTGCTACTAGTTATTTTGTTACTTGTCTGCTCCTACAGCAGTTTGTGCCTGACTGCCACCTAAACGCTAGACACCAGCCTACATACCATGGAGCCCACCTTTTTACCACTTTGAAGTCGGCCACAGCCTTTTTTCCCCACTAAGGAATCATTTGTGTTTTTGACTTTTGACTATTTGTTGCTGTGACGCTGGTTATTTACTTACAGAACTGCCGGTGTCATCTACTGCTGCAAACTGCCCTGCCTTGCCGACACAAGTTTAAATATGAAAAACAAGAACAAGTACAAGTAAGGAAGAAATTAATCAAACACTGCCCCAAATAATCAGTTGCATTTCCATTCACAAGGATGACATCAGCATATCATTCTTATCAGTCACCAAACAAAGCTGAGGAGTGTATGCACAAATTACATTGCTTATAGTCTCAATAAAACCCTGTGTGACACACTCATCCCCATATCATCCCTCCTATTCCTACTAAAAAGACTATCTTTTACATCTTTGGATGCTACTATATCTATACCATTTCTCCCATGCTTATTTGCTCCTCTGTACAACAACTTAAAGCCTCCTCCCAGTTCCCTGACATGATCTTGATATGAATGAGGTATCAGGCTGGTTAAGTCTGCATATTAACCTAAACCATGTGAAACTGTGGATAATGTAATATCAATTGACCAGTAATGGCATACTGCACGATAACATGAGGTAAATACACTTGACTTATAGTTTTCATACTCTCTCTCTGTACGTTTAGCATTTATTTGCTCAGAGGTTGATGCACTTGCTGCTTCCTGAGCAGCTATACTTTTCTCCACCCTAGCGGCCTGCTTCTTCTCTTCTTTCGCCTGCATCTTTTTGCGTTAGAACTGATCAAGTCAGTGTTTGTGTTGCAATTACTTAGTATGTTTTCTTTCATTTTTCTCTTCAATCTGCCTCAAGAATGATTTAACATGTGAAGAGGTAGAAGAAGTGATGATGAAGACGGTAGGATGAGAATGGTGCCCATATTCATGCGCCGTATGGCTGCCCTGCTGGCCGCTGCTGAGAGTTGATTCTACAGTAAAATAAAGTAAAAATAAAAGGAGGATTAACTTTGGAGGTCAATCATCGCGCTGAAAGTAGATAGTAGATGTCACATAGTGCAGTATATGTGTACCAAATTTCAAGTCAATAGTTCAAATGGTTTGTGAGCTACAGGTGATTTGAAATCCTGGAGATACCAACAAACAGCCATAATAGTGTATTATATATAAAGATAATATCAATTGAATCATTGCAGATGGACCTGGACAGAACTCAGGCTTGGGCAGATTTGTGGAAGATGAAATTTAGTGTAGATAAATGTAAAATATTACATGCAAGAATTAAAATGTTAGATTTGAATAAACAATGTGAGGTTTGAAATGTGAAAGCACCCGTAAATGAGAAGGCAATGTACACAAGCAATCAAGGAGGCTAACAGGATGTTAGGGTTATATACCACGATGTGTGGAGTATAAGTCAAGAGAAGGTATATTTACTATATAT
This sequence comes from Polypterus senegalus, assembly GCF_016835505.1. NCBI lineage: Eukaryota > Metazoa > Chordata > Cladistia > Polypteriformes > Polypteridae > Polypterus > Polypterus senegalus. Next base: position 185,819,156 of record NC_053154.1, read on the forward strand.
AATGCACTAGTGAGGCCTCACTTGGAATACTATGTACAGTTTTGGTATTCATATTACAAAAAAGAGTTAAACAAAATCCAGAGAGAAACAACTAGACTGATTCCAGGACTGCAACATACAAGTTATGAGCAAAGATTGAAGGAGTTGATCTTTTTTGTTTTAATTTCATCAGAAGTAGATTAAGAGGCAGAAAAATAGAAGAACAATGGAGAAGATATTAGTTAGAAAGATAAAATGATTAAATTCTTTATGCATTAATCCTTCCCTTTAATAAATTCAATGAATGGAATCACAATTGCAGTGACTTGTACGAAGTATAATGCAAACCCTTTACTTCAAAACTCTTATACCAGTTTTGTTTTCTTGTGTCATGCAATGGAAGACAGTTAAAGTGAAAATGAAAACCGCTAGTTAATGTTAGCTGACATTGCATGCTTAACTGAAATTAGGCTCTATCAGGCAGATTTACTGTGATACAGTATTCTCTGTGGCCATACCATGAACCATTGATTTTAGTCACAAATGCAAACAAATGAAATAAAGACACATTGAAGTTGTTTTATTTTCCTTTATTTGAGTGCATAAGAGTAACCCATCCATGTGCAAAGATATACAAACACTTTAAATTTGTTATTTTATCTTATTTTAAATATACTATATGCAGCATATCACAATTGTCAACTATATTATAATATAAAGCAGTGCATAAAGCATTGCAGCTTCAATGCTTCAATGATTTGGAAACAAAAACATACCTGTACTAAAATATTCACAACTAGCCATGTGCACCCAACTACGTTGCGCGTGTTAAAGTTGTCTGTGAAGGGCTCCCTGTTTAAACGCGGCTGCCAGTTGTGAACTGGGCCCTTCGTCGCACAGAATTATGATTTTTTATTAGGGAAACAAAATTACAAAAGAAAACCCTTGGACATTGATTCAATAGGAACGGCCTACTCGGAATCACTGTCTGAATAGTAATTATGTGGTGGTGTGGGAGCATTTCTGCTTCTGTCCGTTCATAGTCCATCTCGTTTTCATGACGCTATTGTTTCCTCTCACAATGTCTTCTCAACCTTTCTCCAATCTCGCAGGTTGCTTTGTGGCAATCCAAAGAGTAAGGCAATATACACGGAGCAATGGTTATATAAGGGGGACACATTGGTAACCAGGCTCTTTAAAGCATAAATAGGGATCACTTCACTGACAACGTAACAATAATAATTTCCGGAACGTGCTGTTATGTTGTCATTCATTTTACCCACTGTCTTTCTTTCAATCATATGTTACGTACAGTAGGCACGTACCTTTTATCTTCGGCAATCTCATTCTCTAACCAGGCCTCAGGAGCTAACCAGTGTAACACTGTCCACAACCCCTTTCGTTATTCCGGCACATTGTTGACATCCGTGAGTAACAACAATGTACTAAACTGGAAGGTGATTTACGCATGCGTGGAATTCACGGACAAACAAAGATCAAGATCTAAATGAAGATCTCTTTAGCTAATTTAAAGCACAACAATTCGTTTAGTTTGAATGTCTATGTTTTTAGGTGTGACTGGCGTACTACAGTCTTCAGTAGTATAAGCCTGGAGGAGATTCTTAATGCAATGCCTATGTTTTAGCTGTCTCTCTACTGCCATCTAATGCATCTTCTTCTAATTCATTCGCGGACAAACAAAGATCAAGATCCAAATGAAGATTATATATAGAGATAGTATTACAGTTCTTGATCATGAATAGTAAGATATTGTTTGTGCTACTGGAAAAGGGTACTGTGGTTAATCACATCACAGTTCTTCTAAAACAGAACCCTACAAGGACACAGCAGAAATTTCCTGAAAGTGACCACTTTAATCAGTAAAAAGTGGAGCATGTACCATACAATGCATTGGAAAACCACCTTCCTTTAAGTAGACTTTTTGTATATTCCCAAAGAAAATTCATCCATTACTCAACCCACTATATCCTAACTACAGGGTCACGGGGGTCTGCTGGAGCCAATCCCAGCCAACACAGGGTGCAAGGCAGGTAACAAACCCCAGGCAGGGCGCCAGCCCACCACAGGGCACATACACACACACACACACACACACCAGGGACAATTTAGGATCGCCAGTGCACCTAACCTGCATGTCTTTGGACTGTGGGAGAAAACCAGACCACGCAGACACAGGGTGAACATGCAAACTCCACACAGGGAGGATGCGGGAAGCAAACCCAGGTCTCCTTACTGCGAGGCAGCAGCACTACAGCTGCGCCACCATGCCCAAAGAAAATTAGTTTGTAGAATTGTATTAATACATTTTATCTCTTTCTCAATACCAAAAATGCCTCTGTCATGATTGTTTCAGGTTTCTGGAGACCTGTTCTTTCTCTATAACAGTGCTTTTAAACTGTTGTAAGATGTTCATAGAAATCTTTCAGTTTTACACCATAGTAAGAAACAATAACTGCTTGTATAATTTGGAAAATGCAAGCATATAATTTTGTGATAATTTATGCAAAAGACACAAGTAAGAAAATATAATTAGTCATTTTTTTATTATTTAGGAAGCTAAGAATGCTCTTTGTGAAACTTGAAATACGATAAGGCATTGTGAGTGAACTATTGATCCCAATCAAATTGCTTGGGTATAAATGCAAGTTGCAGTTGTTTCAGTTAAATCTCTTTTACATGATTATTTGTATAGAGTCTGTACTGGCATATGTACATGAGAAACATAAGATTTAGTCCTTGAAAGCCAAATTTGCAAAGTGCCACCTGCTTTCATTCATGTTTCACTGCTGTAAAACATGCCAATTCACCCTTAAATAAACAACTCAGCTGCCATTTCAGACTATGCTGATGTGTAAATTTGTACTGCATTGTTTAGCTCCAAGAGCAGCAGGCAGCATTTAAGTGATTAATAAACAGTTCAGATCAATGGTTAATGTTTATTACTGGAATTCTGTATTGGTAAGAAAATGAAAGGCCTGATGCTAAATTCTGCATAGTGCTTCACATTTGGTAGTAACGAAACTACTGTATATTCAAATGTTTAAAGCTTGATTTTTTTCAAAGCTGTCAGTCACTTTATTCAGTTAACTATTTCAATTAACACATCCATTCTCACTGGACTGTTATAGAATAATCATTTGGCCAGCAGTGTTTGGACTGTTATAGGAGATGAGGGTAGCAGCATGAGAAGTTAATAAATACTCCACACAGAAGGCACTGCATCTGGGAATCACAACACGGCAAAGAGGAAATACTGCTGCATGTGTCATCATGCCACCAAAAGCTTCTTTAAAAGGCATTGAATTTATTGATAGTAAAATTGATCATTTTCCAAGAGAGAAGTAAAACTTTCCATTTTCTAAAAAAGGTTTTTAATATTCCAAAGTACAAGAGGACCTGAAGCCTTTCCTACTAACAATGGATAAAAGGCATTGAATCATCTCTCACTGCTAGACATGCACAAACCAACTCAAACAATGTTAATTTAAAGTTCAGGGAAGTACACAATAAAATGTAAACTGTACGAAAAGCTTTATTGGGATCTAACTAATGTAAGGTAGGAACACTTCATCAACATTCCACAAAAGTTTAAAATAACTAGCCAACCCGCGGCGTAGCATACGCCACATAATCAGGCTGCTTTTTAAATGATTTTTAAGCACAGAGGAAAAAATAAACATTTGAAAAATCTGTAATTTAATAAACCACCAAGAAAAGTAACATTGCAACAATGCACGCTACGAACCAACATACAATTGTCCGTGACTGAAAACCGGAGGAGCGCCGTCGCGCTTTCTCCTTCCAAAGCGAAGGACGGGGTTGAACGGCGCTCGTTCAGTATGCACTGCCTGCTTATGTGCCCGTCCCCAACTCCCTACTTGAGTCGCTTTCGTCTGTGTACAGTCCACACCCACCTGTGAGTCACGTTGACCGTTAATTTTCCAAACACCGCCTCAGTCGGTTTCCACGTTGATTTTTCATTGTTCTTTGCGGTTCCGGCTGCTTTTTATATATAATCCACCAAGTCACCCGACCATGGGGGGCTTTACAAAGGGCAGGAACGTAATCAGTGCGAGCGTATGACCCGCACGTACTGGGAATTTCTTGTTCGTCGGGAACAAATTCGGAAGCCACGATCTCCATCACGAATGGGGTTCAACAGCTTACCCACGCCTCTCCGGGCCAGGTAGACACACGTTGATCCATTCAGTGTAGCGCGCGTGCAGTACCGGACATACAAGTGCATCACAGACCTGTTAATGCTCAATCTCACGTGGCTGAAAGCCACTTGTCCCTCTAAGAATTTGGACGCCGACCGCTGTTGGGTCGTGTAACTATTTAGCAGGCGGGAGTCTTGTTCATTTTCGGAAATAACCAGCCAAATCGCTCCACCAACTAAGAACTGCCATGCACCACCACCCACGGAATCGAGAAAGAGCTATCAATCTGTCAATCCTGTCCATGTCCGGGCCGGGTGAGGTTTCCTGTGTTGAGTCAAATGAAGCGAAAGGCTCCACACCTGGTGGTGCCCTTCCATCAATTCCTTTAAGTTTCAGCTTTGTAATCTTACTCCCCCCTGAACCCAAAGACTTTGGTCACCTGGTTGGCCATCCTGTTGCGTGGCCTGCATTGGTGAAGCAGGTGAGACGGTAATGAAACAGAGGCACAGGGCTTATTGGTTTTTAATGACTGCTTCCTTCATTGGGTTTTAACCAATGCACGGAACGAACCAACACACAATTGTCCGTGCGGCGCTCAGGGTGGAACGGGAGGAGAGGAGAAGGACAACCACTCCGCTCCCTCCGTCATGCTAGTCTGCTGATTTCTCGTTCAGTATACACTGCCTGCTCATGTGCCCACCTCCAACTTGTCACTCGAGTCGTTGTCGTCTTTGTACAGTCCAGAAGCACCTGTGACTCACGTAGACTTTTCATTGCTCTGTGCGGTTTTGGCTGCCTTTCTATATATAATCCACCAAGACAGTGGGAGGGGGATGTGTACAAAGTGCAGGAGTATCTAAGAAGACGCATGTTTGTCACGGATGCAAATTGCTGTATGTAGCGTGTAAAACAGTTTGCTATAGTGCACGCGGTCATGCGTCGTAACCGAAAACTCGTTTTTTAAAGACTGCTCACTTCATTGTGTTTTAACCTCAGTTGTAAAGGAACGTTTTAAGGATCCCATGGGATACCCCTCGCAAACAGATTTACACGCCGCATATGACGATTCACCTCCGCGAGAAACATGCCTCTATTAACAGTCAGCGTGGGTCGGAGCTGCACGTGACCTCTACGACAGACGAATATAAATGACACCGGTTTTTCTGTGTCGTCGCGTCCGAGTTGGTGGGCGTGGCTCTGTGAGTTGTCGTCGTATCCAATGGTCTTGGAGTTGGTGGGCATGGCTCCTTCCGCGCGCCATAGGTGTCTCACTTGTCGGCGGTTTAGTGAATCCACGCCCCTTCTGGCGTGCTTTCCATGGTTGTCTTGCCTTAGTGAATTATATATATAGATAGTCAAATTATACTAACTTAACCAACCATCTTCTTATCTTTGAAAGTACACTTTCTTACCAATAAAGGAAACATACTGGGCAGTTTGGAGGCCAATCATTTTTAAATGTTTATGTCCCTGTCTTGTAGATCTACTTTTTTAAATGACTGATATTTTAGGGCGCACTGATGTAAAATACCTTAACTAAATTATAACTTCAATAAGCATTCAATTGAAAAACATTCTTAAAAAATAATTTATCAATGTTTTTGTGTGTGGTTCTGCAGATATTTAGCATTTACTGGACTAGTCATGCTTGGGAAAGCAATTTGTGTCGGCTGTGTTAAATTGTTTTTTTAATTTGCTTTAAGGCTGCACTGCATTGCCTAGAGCTGTAAATTGGTAATGCTGTGTGCACATGCTCTGGGGTATATGCACTTAAAAATGGGAAATGTCTAGTTTTATTGTTTTTTGTGTGGGCCAAGGAGAAAGTCAACCTCCTATTTTCTCCAAAACTCCAACTGGAAATGCATTTAAACAGAAGAAAGTGGGAAGGTGCAAATTGTATAATGACATATATATAGGTTCTGAAAAAAAAAAAAATCTTCCTTATTATATTTTATATTTTATTATATTTATTATTATATTTTAACGCAAATCTTTTGCTAAATTATACAATTATTACACAATATCTATACATTTACTATTTTCACTAACTTTTTTCTTTGTGGTTAAGCGTATTTGGGAAAAGCAGTAAAAATCCTAAAAGAGCTACAGTTGTGCTTGAAAATTTGTGAACCCTTTAGAATTTTCTATATTTCTGCATAAATATGACCTAAAACAGCATCAGATTTTCACTCAAGTCCTAAAAGTAGATAAAGAGAAACCAGTTAAACAAATGAGATAAAAATATTATACTTGGTCATTTATT
>NC_053154.1:187073578-187153965 GCF_016835505.1 Polypterus senegalus
ACAACAGATGCACTAGAGGGGCAACAATGAGATGACCCCCAAAACAGGAATGGTTTAACAGGTGGAGGCCACTGACATTTTTCCCTCCTCATCTTTTCTGACTGTTTCTTCACTAGTTTTGCATTTGGCTACAGTCAGTGTCACTACTGGTAGCATGAGGCGATACCTGGACCCTACAGAGGTTGCACAGGTAGTCCAACTTCTCCAGGATGGCACATCAATATGTGTCATTGCCAGAAGGTTTGCTGTGTCTCCCTGCACAGTCTCAAGGGCATGGAGGAGATTCTAGGAGACAAGCAGTTACTCTAGGAGAGCTGGAGAGGGCCATAGAAGGTCCATAACCCATCAGCAGGACCAGTATCTGCTCCTTTGGGCAAGGAGGAACAGGATGAGCACTGCCAGAGCCCTACAAAATGACCTCCAGCAGGCCACTGGTGTGAATGTCTCTGACCAAACAACCAGAAAGACTTCATGAGGGTGACCCAAGGGCCCCATGTCCTCTAATGGGCCCTGAGCTCACTGCCCAGCAGCATGCAGCTTGATTGGCATTCGCCATAGAATACCAGAATTGGCAGATGCACCACTGGTGCCCTGTGCTTTTTACAGATGAGAGCAGGTTCACCCTGAGCACGTGACAGAAGTGAAAGGGTCTGGAGAAGCCATGGAGAACATTATGCTGCCTGTAACATCATTCAGCATGAGCAGTTTGGTGGTGGGTTAATGATTGTCTGGGGAGGCATATCCATGGAGGGTCACACAGACCGCTACAGGCTTGACAAAGGCACCTTGGCTGCCATTAGGTATCAGGATGAAATCCTTGGACCCATTGTCAGACCCTATGCTGGTACAGTGGCTCCTGGTGCACAACAATTCCTGGCCTCATGTGGTGAGAGTATGCAGGCAGTTCCTGGAGGATGAAGGAATTGATACCATTGACTGGCCACCACACTTTCCTGACCTAAATCCAATAGAACACCTCTGGGACATTATGTTTTGGTCCATCCAATGCCACCAGGTTGCACCTCAGACTGTCCAGGACCTCAGTGATGCCCTGGTCCAGATCTGGGAGGAGATCCCCCACAACACCATCTGTCATCTCATTAGAAGCATGCACCGATTTTGTCAGGCATGTATACAAGAACACAGAGGCCATACAAAGTGCTGCACAATTTTGAGTTGCTGCAATTAAATTTTGGCAAAATGGACTAGCCTGCCACATCATTTTTCACTCTGATTTTTGGGGCGCCTTTGAATTCAGGCTCTGTAGGTTGATCATTTTCATTTCCATCAAACGATGTGGCATCCTTTCGCTCCTAACACATTACCCAGTCTATATCAGTATAGATATCCAGGAGGATTTCTTTTTCCCATTGAGATCTGATGTGTTTTCAAAGTGTTCCTTTAATATTTTGAGCAGTATATATATATATATATATATATATATATATATATATATATATATATATATATATATATATATATATATATATATATATATATATATATATATATATATATATATATATATATATATACACATACACACACACTCTTTGGGGTGCGAGCAACTGTTGCTGGGAGTGGCAGAATCCATGAAGGAAGAAAAATTAAAAAACAAAATCTTAATTTATTTATCCATTCCTAAATAATTAAATGGGCAGGCTATTTCGTATCAGTGCAATTCGCTGCTTGTTAAAACGGATGAGTCCCGCTCTTATGTGCAAGTCTGCGTGGATATTATGAACTATCGTTTCTGTTCAAGTTCTATTTAAATTTTAAATAGATGTAATTTTTATTTAGTCGACAGAATTTCCCTGTTGCCAAGTAATGTTGAACCAAGTCGGCACAACAGTGTTCCCAAATACGCACTTTGCTGATAAACTGAGAAGCGCGCATACATACTTAGTGCATCCCCTCTCGGGAATCGGACGTCGGCGTTAGAGGTGTGGTTTGTCTATTTGAGCGTAGCAGTGTAATTCGGTTTTTGTTCTGCACTCTTTGGAACTGTTGCTTTTTGTCTGCGCACTGCGTCAGTTCACGTGAGCCACTGAATATGGTTTTATATGTCACTCGCTCGCTTCTAATTGTTTCGCTGCCTTCTTAATTATATAATGCATGTTTTCTTCAGCGCTTTTTGTAGCTCTTCCTGGTTTTCTACGTAATGCGTTATTACGTGAGAGGCGTGATGATGTCACACGAAACTCCGCCCCCCACGGCTTTCGAGCTCAACTCCATTACAGGAAATGGGGAAAGAGAGCTTCTAGTTATGACCATTATGCGTAGAATTTCGAAATGAAACCTGCCCAGCTTTTGTAAGGAAACTGTAAGAAATGAGCCTGCCAAATTTCAGCCTTCTACCTACACGGGAGTTGGAGAATTAGTGATGAGTCAGTCAGTCAGTCAGTCAGTGAGGTCTTTGCCTTTTATTATATATATATATATATATATATATATATATATATATATATATATATATATATATATATATATATATATATATATATATATATATATACACACACACACAACCGGATTCCAAAAAAGTTGGGACACTATACAAATCGTGAATAAAAACTGAATGCAATGATGTGGAGGTGCCAACTTCTAATATTTTATTCAGAATAGAACATAAATCACGGAACAAAAGTTTAAACTGAGAAAATGTATCATTTTAAGGGAAAATATGTTGATTCAGAATTTCATGGTGTCAACAAATCCCAAAAAAGTTGGGACAAGGCCATTTTCACCACTGTGTGGCATCTCCCCTTCTTCTTACAACACTCAACAGACGTCTGGGGACCGAGGAGACCAGTTTCTCAAGTTTAGAAATAGGAATGCTCTCCCATTCTTGTCTAATACAGGCCTCTAACTGTTCAATCGTCTTGGGCCTTCTTTGTCGCACCTTCCTCTTTATGATGCGCCAAATGTTCTCTATAGGTGAAAGATCTGGACTGCAGACTGGCCATTTCAGTACCCGGATCCTTCTCCTACGCAGCCATGATGTTGTGATTGATGCAGAATGTGGTCTGGCATTATCTTGTTGAAAAATGCAGGGTCTTCCCTGAAAGAGATGACGTCTGGATGGGAGCATATGTTGTTCTAGAACCTGAATATATTTTTCTGCATTGATGGTGCCTTTCCAGACATGCAAGCTGCCCATGCCACACGCACTCATGCAACCCCATACCATCAGAGATGCAGGCTTCTGAACTGAGCGTTGATAACAACTTGGGTTGTCCTTGTCCTCTTTGGTCCAGATGACATGGCGCCCCAGATTTCCAAAAGAACTTGAATCGTGACTCGCCTGACCACAGAACAGTCTTCCATTTTGCCACACTCCATTTTAAATGATCCCTGGCCCAGTGACAACGCCTGAGCTTGTGGATCTTGCTTAGAAATGGCTTCTTCTTTGCACTGTAGAGTTTCAGCTGGCAACGGCGGATGGCACGGTGGATTGTGTTCACTGACAATGGTTTCTGGAAGTATTCCTGAGCCCATTCTGTGATTTCCTTTACAGTAGCATTCCTGTTTGTGGTGCAGTGTCGTTTAAGGGCCCGGAGATCACGGGCATCCAGTATGGTTTTACGGCCTTGACCCTTACGCACAGAGATTGTTCCAGATTCTCTGAATCTTCGGATGATGTTATGCACAGTTGATGATGATAGATGCAAAGTCTTTGCAATTTTTCGCTGGGTAACACCTTTCTGATATTGCTCCACTATCTTTCTGTGCAACATTGTGGGAATTGGTGATCCTCTACCCATCTTGGCTTCTGAGAGACACTGCCACTCTGAGAAGCTCTTTTTATACCCAATCATGTTGCCAATTGACCTAATTAGTGTTTATTGGTCTTCCAGCTCTTCGTTATGCTCAAATTTACTTTTTCCAGCCTCTTATTGCTACTTGTCCCAACTTTTTGGGATTTGTTGACACCGTGAAATTTTGAATCAACATATTTTTCCTTTAAAATGATACATTTACTCGGATTAAACGTTTGATCTGTCATCTACGTTCTATTACAAATAAAATATTGACATTTGCCATCTCCACTTCATTGCATTCACAATTTGTTTAGTGTCCCAACTTTTTTGGAATCCGGTTTGTGTATATATATATCTACATATATACATATACATATATACATATATATATACATATATATATAGATAGATAGATAGATCCCAAAATCACACAAGGAGTGCCGCAATGGGCTTTAACAGGCCCTTCTTTTTGACAGTCCCCAACCTTGACTCTCTACGAAGACAAGGTACAACTCCCGAAAAAAAACAATTTAGAGAAAAAAATTGAACAAAGCTTGGGAAAGGCAGTTCAAAGAGAGACCCCTTTCCAGGTAGGTTGGATGTTCAGTGGGTGTCATAAAGAGGGGGCAAATACAATACAATATACAGGAGAGAACACAAGTAATCCTCAGTACAATACTGTAGTGCAATAGAAATATTACAATTACAGAGCAGAATTCAACAGTAGATAATATTACATAATACGATTTTGGATTTGTTAAGAGTTCTAGAGACCTTGGCCATTCCACAGCTGTGTCCGCGTTGGGACAGTTAATCGGAAGCTTTAGTCAGAATATGTTAAACTGAAGCAGTGAGTCTTCAGCCAGGATTTAAAAGCTGATACTGAAGGGGCATCTCTTATAGTAGCAGGCAGACCATTCCAGAATTTAAGGACCCTGTAACTAAAAGCATGACCTCCCACTGTTATTTTATTAATCCTTGGACTCACAAGCAGACCAGCATCCCAAGATATTAATGTATGGTCTGGTTTGTAAGTCATCATAAATTCAAACAAGTAAGCTGGACCATGAAAATTTAAGGCTTTATATGTTAAAAGGAGGATTTCGAAGTCTGTGTTAAACTTAACTGGGAGCCAATGTAAGGATTTAAGAACTGGATTTATGTGTTTGTATTTTCCTGTTCTTGTAATAATTCTTGCAGCAGCATTTTAGATTAACTGGAAGCTCTGTAAAGCACAGTTTGAACATCCAGTGAACACCAAATTTCAGTAGTCAATCCTACTAGAAATAAGCACAATTTTCATTTTATTATGAAGAATTCACATATTTTATTTTTTTCATGTTTTATTTTTTAGGGTATTTGATTGTGTTATTTTTATCTTATTTTTCATGTATTTGCTATTTAAGTTTATCAAAATCTGTATTATTTCGGGTCTGGGAATGAATTAATTTAATTTCTACTTTTTGTATAAGGGAAAACTGAATGGCCTCCTGAAATGAATTAAATTTCAAATTTGAGGCACCACTGTACACAACTAGCTGATAAGCAGGTAGATAGATGTGCTTTATTTTTACCAAGAGGGAAATTTTGCCCTTTACAGAAGCTCAAGGAATATTATAGTAAACAACAACAACAACCTCCCCTCAAATACACATAAGAGGTAAGAAAAGACGAATACTTGACAAAAGATTAAAGAAAGAGTTGTCATTGTGCGGCAATTTGAAGGCATATTTGCAATAGATATGAAGAGGTCTCAGTAGCGTTTCTTGACAAACTTCTACATAATAATTTGTAAGCTAATAGTACTTAACATAATGCTCATAACTTTTGTCTACATTCTCTCCTTTGGTTCTACCTCCAGAAGATTGTGAGTGTCTCCCATAAATGAGTCTGCCTTCTTAAGCAACTTGTTGATTTGGTGGGCTTCCTTTGAACTTATATTACCAACCCCCAAGACCCAGCAGCATAGAAAAATCATACTGGCTATCCCAGAATTGTGGAGCATGTAAAGGATGTCACTACCCACATCAAAGAAACACAGTTTTCTAAGAAGTCTCCTCCGCATTTTCTTTTTTAGTTTTTAGTTCATCTGTTACTAGGCCAGTCCACCCTTTTTTTTAATGCAAATTCACAAGTACTGATAGCAGTGCACCATCTCCACCTTCACTCCAAGAATAGTGACTGGGTGTAGAGGTGTTTCGTGTGGTAAAGATCAGTTACCAGTTCCTTAGTTTTGCTGATGTTATACACAGTAATTATGTCTTGACATGTAGCAAATAGAATATTTTCTCCATAAAATTAGCTAATTCAAATTTTATTGAGTGTTTGCTTTCTTGGCAAAGACATTTGTATGTGTTGAATGCTCTAAATACAGGTGCTGGTCATAAAATTAGAATATAATGACAAAATTGATTTATTTCAGTAATTCCATTCACAAAGTGAAACTTGTATATTAGATTCATTCATTACACACAGACTGATATATTTCAAATGTTTATTTCTTTTAATTTTGATGATTATAACTGACAACTAATGAAAGACCCAAATTCAGTATCTCAGAAAATTAGAATATTGTGAAAAGGTTCAATATTGAAGACACCTGGTGCCACACTCTAATCAGCCAATTAATTCAAAACACCTGCAAAAGCCTTTAAATGGTCTCTCAGTCTAGTTCTGTAGGCTACACAATCATGGGGAAGACTGCTGACTTGACAGTTGTCCAAAAGACGACCATTGACACCTTGCACAAGGAGGGCAAGACACAAAAGGTCATTGCTAAAGAGGCTGGCTGTTCACAGAGCTCTGTGTCCAAGCACATTAATAGAGAGGGCGAAGGGAAGGACAAGATGTAGTAGAAAAAAGTGTACAAGCAACAGGGATAACTGCATCCTGGAGAGGATTGTGAAACAAAATCCATTCAAAACTGTGGGGGAGATTCACAAAGAGTGGACTGCAGCTGGAGTCAGTGCTTCAAGAACCACCACGCACAGACGTATGCAAGACATGGGTTTCAGCTGTCGCATTCCTTGTGTCAAGCCACTCTTGAACAAGAGACAGCGTCAGAAGCGTCTCGCCTGGGCTAAAGACAAAAAGGACTGGACTGCTGCTGAGTGGTCCAAAGTTATGTTCTCTGATGGAAGTAAATTTTGCATTTCCTTTGGAAATCAAGGTCCCAGAGTCTGGAGGAAGAGAGGAGAGGCACAGAATCCATGTTGCTTGAGGTCCAGTGTAAAGTTTCCACAGTCAGTGATGGTTTGGGGTGCCATGTCATCTGCTGGTGTTGGTCCATTGTGTTTTCTGAGGTCCAAGGTCAACGCAGCCGTCTACCAGGAAGTTTTAGAGCACTTCATGCTTCCTGCTGCTGATGAACTTTATGGAGATGCAGATTTCATTTTCCAACAGGACCTGGCACCTGCACACAGTGCCAAAGCTACCAGTACCTGGTTTAAGGACCATGGTATCCCTGTTCTTGATTTCCCAGCAAACTCGCCTGACCTTAGAAAATATATGAGGTATTGTGAAGAGGAAGATGCAATATGCCAGACCCAACAATTCAGAAGAGCTGAAAGCCACTATCAGAGCAACATGGGCTCTCATAACACCTGAGCAGTGCCACAGACTGATCGACACCATGCCACGGCGCATTGCTGCAGTAATCCAGGTCAAAGGAGCCCCAACTAAATATTGAGTGCTCATACTTTTCATGTTCATACCTTTCAGTTGGCCAACATTTCTAAAAATCCTTTTTTTGCATTGGTCTTAATTTATATTCTAATTTTCTGAGGTACTGAATTTGGGACTTTCATTAGGTGTCAGTTATAATCATCAAAATTAAAAGAAATAAACATTTGAAATACATCAGTCTGTGTGTAATGAATGAATCTAATATACAAGTTTCACTTTGTGAATGGAATTACTGAACTAAATCAACTTTGTCATGATATTCTAATTTTATGACCAGCACCTGTATGACTTAAATAAAAGCCTATTACTTGCCCCCTCTACTCTTTGAGGTACTGTGTCATTTATGCATGGTGTTGAGAAGAAACAGTTTTTTAATTGCTGGCACACCTTGAAGAGCAGTACTTCAACTGATGGAGATTTAATTGGGCATCTTTCATGGATGGTATAGTGAAACAACTATTTTCTTTATCCTTTTAAGAACATGGTAACTTGTTACTCAGCAGGCAATTTTAAATGAACGAGAAAGGCTTGTCATTTTAGGAAGAGAATGATTAAATAATAATTCTGTTTTTTCTACTGCTGTGATATTGTGAAATTAGGTTACTATAAGTAGAGTTGATTTAGTTGCTCACTATAGTGTCAAAGGGTCCTACCGAGCTGCCGTCTTGCGGGGTTGACTTATTGGTTAGGTTGGATTTAAGCATCTTAAGAGTATATTATATTCAGTGAATTACGATAGTAAAAGAAATTCATGCAAATTCACATTAATCAAACGGCAGACCTTACCTCTCAAAATTATTAATGGCCTCTGTTTGCTCAATTATCTAAAGATAAATTAACACTTTCTATGTGTGTATATTTTTTTCATTTTTTTGTTATTTTACACAAATACCACCGTTTATGATCCTTATAATTATGTTATGTTTATTGAGGTTTAGTTTGTTTTAAAGCTAGTTTCCTTTTATTGCTCTCTTTTTTTTCTTGCTCTTTCATATTTTTTTTTAGGAATGACTTTGAATTCCACTGTAATGTAGAGTCTATTACTGGAAAAAAGAAAGTTGTTTAATTGGGATTATGATGTCAATACAGAATGCAAAGTATATTAATATTGTGACTACTCGCTTTTCTAGTTTTGGGCATGACTCTAACAATTATTCCCAGACGGTATAACCAGATCAGCCTTAAAGTGCTGATTCATGTTTGTACAAGCCCTTACTCATCCTCCACTTGCTTCACCACAGGAGTGTACCCTAGGATGAATATAGTGGGATGATTATTAATTTTAGTACTTTATTATTGCATCCCAGAACATTGCATACATTTGCAAATATAGATAAAAAAATTCTTAATCTGTAACCATAACCATAAAACAAAATTCTGAAAACAAAACAGCTTTCAATATTAAAACTAGCTTATTATATAACTCAATTATTTGTGACACGCCTACTTCAAAGTTGGACAAACACTTGGAAAGTGTAGTGTAATAAAGGCAAGTGCAGAGTGTTACAAACAGGCAAAATAAATGTTAATTATAAATACAAGATTAGTGGAACTGGTCCTTAGGATTCTACCTCTGGAAAGGAATTAAGAGTTTATATTAACACAACATTCTTGCCATCTACAGGTATATAGTGTGCAGAAGCAATTAAAATGGCAAATGAAAGTTTAGGTTATATTGTAGAAAATGTTGAATATTGGTTTGTGCTCAAACTTACTATTGTCCCGGTTGGAATGTGTTGAACACCATGTGCAAACTCTCAAGTTGAAGGAGAAACCTTAATAACATTTTAAACATATGTGACATATAGTGATGAGTGTGAAAGACGTTTTCATTTGTTCTAAAACAAATAACCATTATCATATTCGAAATGCAAGTGATATAAGTAACCAGGCAAACAGTCCTTCTTGGCCACTCATTTTTGCTTTTCCATTTACCCAGTCTCTCATTACTGTTGAACACCCTCAGTGCTTCACTAGATCCACTTAGTTAACGTCTTCCAAGAACCCGCATGCCTAATGTTCAGTATTTAGTTGCCCTTTAAAAAAAAACAAACACTGCTAGCTCTCAGTTCTGTATGTTTCTTTAATTCACAATTAGGGATGTCACAATACCAGAATTTTTATATTTGATTCCAATACTAGTCTAAATTTATGATGCTCGATACTTTTCAGTACCAAAGCTAAAACAGAAATCCCCTTCAATGGCTTTTTGTTGAAGTACCCTCATTTATTGAACTGAACAATACTGTCTCTTTCTGTAATACAATAAAAATATATAAATACTAACAGTAGCAATAGCTTTAAAATCCAAGTAGTTACCCAGCTATAAATTAAGTAAATAAGTGTTGCCATTCATAAATACCAAAATACAGTACAAGGCTTGCATTTTAATTTGTGGTAGAGTGTAGCAACAAATGGTGTTTATAATCTTGGAGCATTTTAGCATAAGGTCTATAAAGAACAATATGTCATGAGCTTCCTGATTTATCTTAGCATGTACACATTCTAAATTGATTCTCTGTTTTCTGTCCATTAACTGTTTAAAGCTTTTTTAAAGTCTGATTTTTTTAGTCAATCAATCAGCTAGGTTTGTAATATTTGATATTTTTTTTTTATTTGTTTGCATCATTAGCTGGTTTAAAAAAAATTACTAAAGAATAATATTTAATGGATTCATCGAATTCAAATGTCAAACTCATAGTGCTTTAATTTTCAAAATGTATCCCACTTTTTATTATTATTTTTTTAATATTTGTCCCATCTGTAAAGCTTCCTGTGTGAAATCACTTTGGCATTAATTCTTTATTTCAGAACTCCTTTTAAACCGCGTTTGTTTTTTCTGTTTTCAAGGTTTATTGCATGAGGGATCAGACTTTATTATTGCTTATGCCTGTATGCATATCCAGAATTAGAAAATTATTTGGGATGTAATTACCGCCACTTAGTAAATGTATACCTGTGAGAAAAGCATCACATTTATCAATATACCATTCAAATCCAAAGGTTATACTAATGAGCATTTATTTGTCTTCAAAAGCCAATTGAATGACTCATATTCAGTGTTTACAGATTTGTTTTTGATTGTTCTACTAACTGCATGTTTTTCGTGATTTACATATCTGTTAATACATTGCATATTGTAGTAATAGGGAGAGGTGTCTTGTCCTATGAAACACTAAATACATATAATTTGGTACTAACAAACTGAGTAAATTATGTCATTGCCAGTGCAGACAAGCAAAATAGCCACTTCCTTTGAATTTTTCATATATACAGTCGACCCTTGATATACGACCGGCCTGACATGCGAACAACTTGATTTACGACCATAATTTTTGTTTTGATTTATGACCAACATCTTGCGTTACGACCTGAATGCGGTCACGTGTATCCGCTTGTTCGACTGTAAACAAACAGCCGAGAGCGCTCGTAAGCGTCAATCGGAGCCCAGATACATGTGTTTGTGGACGTAATTTCGGTCAGTGCAGTGATTTATCTATCTATATATATCTATATATATATCTATATATATATCTATATATATATATCTATATATATATCTATATAGTGAATTATATATATATATATATATATAAGACCATGGCAAGCAAAATGCATAATTGCTAAGGAAGGAAGAAAGAGAAGGTAACGAAGGTAAAGAAAGCGATTGTTAAGGAATGTTAGCTAGCAGGCTGGTGCGGCACATGATAATGTCATCAGGCTGAGTCAGCACCGGCTTGCTTTGGAGTGTATTATTACAGCAGTTCACAACGCGACCAGCTTTGAACTGAGTGCTCGACTACTGTCATTATTAACTTGAGAAACAGCGATCACAATCGAAACGAAGAAGGAAATTGTGCGGAAATATGAGAGTGGTGTTCGTGTGACCGATCTCACTAATATGTGCAGCATGTCGAAATCCACCATCTCGACAATTTTACAAAGAAAAGATTTGCATAAGGAGGCTCCTTCTAAACAATAACCGCTTTCCTTTCATTCTCCTCCTCCTCCCTTCCTGCAGCCCAAAGATGTCAAATTAAATGGTGAGTACAGTATGAAATTGTTGTTTCTGGTAGGCTAGGCACTTTTCATAACTTTTTGGTTAGTACATTAGAAAAATTATTGGTGTTTTGGTAAATTATGCGCATTATACAACCCTTTTTTATTATGAAAAGGTTAAGTAAGTGTTGCTGTGGGAGGTTCGGAGCACATTATAGGTATTTCCATTATTTCTTATGGAAAAAATAGTCTTGACTTACAACCAACTTGAGTTACAACCAGTCCTCGCGAACAAATTCAGTTCGTAAGCCAAGGGTCCACTGTATTTTGCATATATGTTTGCTTGCTACAACTGTTTGCGCTGGCAGTCTCCCAACATCCCACAGTCCTATATGTGTAACTGTGGATGCATGTGAGTCATACCCCAGCGTAACCCTGAACTGTACACACCAGTTTTAAAATGGACATATGCTTGAACTGATGAACATCTGTAGAAGTTCTCATTACAATCAATAAATGCAAAGCTTTTATGAATATATTGGGGTTGTGTAGGACACTATTTAAAAGCAATTAATATCTTTTCATCTACTCTTTCAAATGTGTGACTATACAAATAAAACAATTACACCTAAAACAGGCAATAATGCAAGCCTCTGCATTTTTTTTTTAAATAAGAAGTGTAATTCTTGCACTTGTGTACTGTAATTCTTTTGCGTCAACACAAAGCATTTCTAAACAATGACCTCTGCTATTTTTCATTTTGACATGTGTTGATGCAGTGTGTATCACCACAGTGAACCCTTTTTATGTAGTTTCTCCTCAGTTTTTTATCATGTAATTATTGTGCTTTCCAGAGTAATGTGTCAACATACAGTAACATTTGAGTGTAGTACCGAGTTTCTTCTTGGTACTAACAATACTGTAAAACAGGTGGTTCTATTATATTTTCAGAACTCTGGTACCAAATTAGTACTGAAATACTGGTTATTTTTTACATCCCAATTCACAGTTAGGTGGGCACTTTATTATCTGAAACTAATTAGAATACACAATAATGGGTAAACCAGTTATATTGGTGAGAAATTTTTACTCAATATTCAATAACTGTATTTTTTTAATAACTGAAATATTTTTAACAATCTATAATAAGTAAAGACTGAATTTAAATGTAAGCCAGGTAATAATAAATACACCAATTTTTACTTGACTCCTTCTGATAAGACTGAAATAACTGAAGTGGGTAAGTATTAGTTAAATGCATCATGGCCATAACAAATGTTTCGTAGCATTTACTAATGATCCCATCTCCAGAATGTGCTTAATGAACAATCTCTGGGTATAATAATATATCCATTCCCTGCGACTATAAATAAGTAGTTTAATGGAAATGAATCTTCTCTGTGTGCCTGGGCAGAATGTGTCTCTGGCAAATTATTCAGCCAAGCAAACTATGCTAGTATTTTTTTTTGTGCTGACAGATTATCATTACTCTTTATTTAGCAGATACATTTAACTGAAGCAACTTTCAAAAAACATGCATGCGTACAGTATGAGTAGATGTTTACATATGAGTGTACAAATTTAAAACTACATTAAGAATAGCACTATAATGAGCTCTATGTATAGATAATACAGTAGAAGTATGAGAAAAGGATAACTGACAGTTACGGTCAGAGCAAACTGTAGTATCCAGAGGACAGTATAGGAGTAGAGTGGCACACTACATGATTTCTAGTCAGAGGGCATATCAGACTTGTCAACTGCAGTTGCTAGATCTCTTTGCCTTAAAGATAACATATGAGAAATTGCGGATGATGGATTTCACAACTGTCTCACCACTTGTCAGCACAGTATTATATGTTCGAAGTACTGTGAGCTTACCACATTTTGACTGTCAATTTAATGTGGTACTTGACAGCACTGGTTGCTGTTTGAATATTTTCCAGGTATAACTGAATGTGACCTGTGTATTTATTTATTTTTTGTTCCATTCCATTGTAGTACAAAACCACAATACATTGTATCGATAAACTTCCTTTTTGATTCTATGCATTGTTTTCTGGGTTAGGGTGCTCATTGGTTTTCGAACTTCTTACATACATGAATTGCCCCTTTAACTTAAGACAAAGTAAAATCTGATTTCATTGTGTCGAGTTGCTGACTGCAATGACTAATTTGCTGTTGAACTACATGACTGGCAATCAAGAGTGAGTGCTGTGACATTCCAGGACATGCCAAGGATATGTAATTAAAGTCTGTTTGAAAATCTTTAGAAAAGTCTGTAACACTGACTGTAATGTAACACTTTAAAGACAATAGGTAACTTTCTGAAGAGCCACCTGAATGTCAATAGACTGGGAAGCATTCATGTGATCATGAGGAAACATTGTAATTTTTTAAGTTGATCCTAAACATTATTAGTTAGGCTTAAGCAGAACAAATAATTTTTGAAGGGATAGAGGTATATGGGAAGACCAGTGAAGGTGACGAAGATCAAAGTTATTCAGAGACTTCTAGACCAGGACAAGTGTTTTAAATTTGGTTTTTGCAGGAATAAAAATTCCAAAAAAGGAGATGGAAGTACAACATTTCTTGGTGTGTAGGAAAGGTAGTATGCACCAGATAAATAGACAGCAGCATTTTGGATGACTTACAGAGATTGGATAGTATTCTCTAGGACCCCTGCCAGAAAAGAGCTGCATTTGGCCTGGTACAATATCTAGAACAAGAAGCTAAGTGGCCTTGATTGAGCCATTGTACAAATGCAGAGAAAATCATTCAATGACCTGCTACGGTCTTTCACAATAGATAATAAATGGAGTTTGAGATTTTTGGATAAAATTTTGTGGAGGAAGAAACAGGAGGAGTATATAAGATACAGTGAGAGTTAAGGTTGAATCCGTTTTTCAATGTGCAGTGGCAAAACCTTTCTGATATAAAAGGAATGCAAGAGTGCAAGACTTAAGATTATGAATCAGATAAAAACTGGTAAATTGAATATTACACAAACTTTTGAAAAAGATATAAATAAAATAGTTTTATAATAGTATTATAAATAAAATAGTTTATTCATACTGCTGTAACTTTCACTTCCCCATATTGTGATATTAATAGACTGTGTTTCAAAACAAGTGAACTCACTTTTTAGACTTTCACATTACTTCATTTGCTTTGTAACATAACTACCTTGTACCAGTTTCACCAACTAAAACACAACTTTAAAACAGAGTGACAAAGTTCAAGTGGTTGACTTAGTTTGCTGTTTCTTCACACTTTGTTCCTGATGCTAATTAAAATTTGCAAAAGCTTCTTTTCTGTGTTGAATTTACAGTAGGTCAGAGTTTTCCTCTTGCAGATGCACATCACTATTTGCCCTTTTGTGTTTAGTGTGGAAAAAAGAAGGTATTGTTTGAAAAGTGCTGCTCCGCTACTGGGCTTTTTCATGTGCAAAATGCACAATATCCTCCTAAACTTCTGGGATTTATTTTACTAAACCCAGATTTATGATTATCTAGTGCTTCAACTATATTTTGTCCATCTAATTAATATTCTTGTGTACTCTATTTTTCTCATACCTCCTTGCAAAAGTTTCATATCTAAGGTTGAGAATAATGGAGTTAAATGATTAATACTGAAGAAAGTTAATTTTATTCACCATCTTGACCTTTTCAGTGTAAAATGCTCTCCAAAAATATTTTTACTAAATCAATTATGTTAATATCTATTAATGAATGAATCTGTTCTTTATCTTCTTAATACAGTCTGTGTTATTTTCATATTTATGTTACTATGACTATATCTGGATTTGGAAAAGATCAAGTGTTTTATACCTTATCCTTTGTGTTTTACCTGCCTTTAATTAGTTTTCCATATTTGTGATGAAAACAGGATTTGTGTTTTAACTGGTAAAGGATATTTTGTGTTTTGCATATTCTAAATTTGTGTATGTCAGTATTTGGAAGACACATTAACATTGATGTGTAAATTTCTGTGTGTTGTATTTTAGCAGTCTGCACATTGTTTGTTGGATGAATGAATAAGTAGGTAATATTTTATTTGCCCCAAGGCAGAATTTAGCTTTTTACAAAAGCTCAGTAAATACATGGATAAACACATTGTAACATAAAGCAACACCCCCATCAAATACACTCCAGAATTACTATAAAGAAAGGAAAACCTCTGACTTGGCCAAAAATTAAGAGGGCAGTCACAATCTCTGTGATGCATTTTAAAGGCCTATTGCCATGGGTATGATGGAGCCTTGGTGGTGTTTCTGGAAGTACTTTGTGTATCAGAGAGAGGATGTGCAGCATTGATCATAATGACACTGGCAATGGGTGTTTTATATAAAAGAAATTATGTATTGCTTTATTTTTTTAGTTATATTTAAAGCAGTACATCTCCTTCAAGTGTGGGTTATTCAAAGTCCCTAATTTTTACATATTCCTTTTTTGTCTTTGTTTTGTCTTTCATAATGTTTTTCTGATTATGTTTATATCACCTTATTTTCATTTTTATTCTTTTTGCTATTTTTTGTTTCAGATCTGTTCATCTGTTTTTTTGCGTATTTTCAAAATGTCCAGGGTAGGTTCTGCCACTGTGCAATTGTTAACCACTTTAAACAGGTTCTGAAACTGGTGGATGGAGAGGCTTCATGTTCTAGTAGCTTATACTACTGGTTGAAAGTTTTAGAATGCCTCAGTGTTTTCAGTTTTTATGGAAATCCATGCAGCTTAATGTCTTAATATTTCATGAAATCAAGGCGTAGAACAGATAAACAATGGCAAATAAAAAA
This sequence comes from Polypterus senegalus, assembly GCF_016835505.1. Classification (NCBI taxonomy): domain Eukaryota; kingdom Metazoa; phylum Chordata; class Cladistia; order Polypteriformes; family Polypteridae; genus Polypterus; species Polypterus senegalus. The sequence continues at coordinate 187,089,818 of NC_053154.1, forward strand.
AAAATTGTCAAGGAATCATTAAGCATACAAAATATTATTTCAAATACAGTGGAACCTCGGTTTACGAGTAACTTGGTTTACGAGTGTTTTGCAAGATGAGCTAAATTGTTTTAATAAATTTTGACTTGATAAACGAGCGATGTCTTGCAATATGAGTAGTATGGATAAACTTTGTCTGCTGAGTGTCATGTGATCACAACTGAGCTGATGGTTCCTCTCTCTTGCGCGCGTCTCTCTCTCTCATCTCTGTCACTCGCGCGAGTCTCTCTCTCTCTCTCTCTCTCTCTCTCTCTCTCTCTCTCTCTCGCGCATCTCTCTCGCGTCTCCTATTCTCCGTATGAGTCTGTGTGCCTCACTCATATAGTCAACATCCATATGAGTGTATACTGTTTACTACAGCATTGTGACTGTGTGTGTGCATGCGCGCACGTGTGTGCAGTGAAGAGTCCCCATCTTGTGCCCCAAAACACGAAGCTGAGTTTCAGTACTTTAACAACACCAGCTTTATTCAGCTTGAAACAACAACAGTGCTGTTATTTATTGTAGCGGGATCTTTATAATGTTCCTTGTATCACCCATCAACGGCAGGTGCTTATAGCATGTCTGCGATCTTTTTGGATACGCTTATACAACGAACTGCTACAGCGCTTGGAGACTGCGATTGCTTTGGGACACTCTTCCGTAGGTCGTCCCATTGGGTGGAATCCCACAAGAGTTTAGAAACTCACTCACACCAGCCATGATTCTATTTAAAGGTAAAGTGCAGGTTAATTTGTTTTATGTATTTTTACTTTATATTTTGTATTAATAATTTTTATATGAATAGTTTTGGGTTGTGGAACGAATCATCTGAGTTTCCATTATTTCTTATGGGGAAATTCACTTTTATATACGAGTGCTTTGGACTGCAAGCATGTTTCCGGAGCGAATTATGCTTGCAAACCGAGGTTGCACTATATTTTGATTTATCAAAGTAAGCACCTTTTGCTGATATAACAGCCAATCTTTGGTAACCCTTTTGATTCAGAATGCAAGTCACCAACTCCAGCAAAAGAACCCAGACCATCACACTTCTTCGTTTGTTTGATAGTTGGTGTCACATACAGAGGAACCATCCATTCACCAACTTGATTGTGTACAAACACTCTGCATGATGAACCAAATATTTCAAATTTTGATTCTTCAGTCTTTAAAACGTACACTCTGCATGATGAACCAAATATTTCAAATTTTGATTCTTCAGTCTTTAAAACTTTATTACAGTCTGCAGTAATCCACAGCTGGTATTTCAAGGCCCTATTTTGTCCTTTAAAGAATGTCTTTCTTACTGACACTCACCCTGTCAAACTTGTAGCACAAAGTCTCCTCCTCGCAGTAGAATCTTAGACTTGCTTTTTTCAACCACTGTTAAGCTGTGCTTGAATTTGTTATGCCGTGAGTTCACACAAACTGGTGACTTTCTGAAACATCTTCTGATTTTGGGTCTTCCAGCTCTTCCAATCAGTTTCTTCCAGTTTTCAATTGCCTTTGCATTGTATAGGACACTGTACTCACTCACACTTTGAGGTTTTTGCATTTTCTCTAAATGAAACCTACACTTCTAAGGGCACTAATGATCTGTGTCATTTCATTTGTTAATTGCCATTATCATTGGAATTTAAAACTTTCTGCAGTGCATTATTGTCCAAGTAGTACTTTGGAGGGTTAAGTAACGTTGTCTGTCATAAAACAGTTGGAAGAGACTGAACAGAAGTTGAAAAGCCTGTGCAAATTGTTTGATTCAACTTGCAAGTCTTAATTTACTTTAATTGCTGCAGAACATCTGTAGGTTGTAACCCAATAGTTTTTGCCTGATAAATGTAAATTTAATATTCTGAAATGTCCTTCTTTTCAACTTTTGATAACCTAAACTTGAAATTTAAACCTGGTAGTTTTTTGCTTAATTTTTTACCCTTTTAGGTCATTCATTGCATTTGAACTGACTAAATTTTAAGAAAAACAGAGATATTATAAAACTTTTGACAAGTAATATACAGTTATAGTTTTCTACCTGGTTAAAAAAAAAAACGCTAATAACTTTTTTTTTTTTTTTCAGAACCTATTAAGCTTACAGGCATTTAATATGTAATGTACACCTTTCTCTCTGCCTTATTTTGTGAGATACTTCCCTGTTTGCCTCCTTCTGGTACTGCAGGTATTGCTGCAGTGTGCTCTGTCTCTGCAAAGAGCCAATAAAGCACACACTATGCAGCTGAAGCCTTTTACCAGCCTCTGCACTAGGGTGTGTGGGGAATGTAAAGGAGGGGAAATCCGCAAGCAGATGTGAAATAGCTGCACACTTGTAAAGAGTAACACATGGATAAATAAACAAAGCTAAATATGAAACATTAGCTGTCACCTGCTTTAAAGAGCACAACATAATTCTGTACATGTCAGTGGCTATAGCAAGATATGTATGTATTTGGCACGTTAATCATCATTTGTAGACAAATTTTTTTGGTGAGTAAAATTATTTATCTTTTGATTAAGGGAGTTATTCTATCTTTTTCATTTCATGAAAGTAGCTTTATCCTGAACCAATAAATGTAGATTGTATTGCTTACAGTCTGGTACTAGCTTATGTAAGATTTCTGCTAAATGTATTTTTATCTTTCTGTAACAGTGCACTCATATCTCCATTAATATTAGAAAAGATATTTTAATTTTGCAAAACAAAACACAAAATCTTTTTTGTGTTAATACACTGCAAAATGGTTCATTATCTGATTTCAACAGAAATTAAACAGATGTCTTGAAGTGGCAAGTGAAATTAAACAGAGCATGGCAAGAGGTCTGTGATGGGGGACTCTGATTAGACTGTTGGTAGAATGAAGAGGTGGGACTAACTAGAGACTTAGAAAAGCCTTTTTTACCTGTTTCTAACAATAGTTTTTTTTTGTTAAGTCAAACATACAGAAACTGTCTCATTTATGTAAATTCCAGGAAAGGTAAGAATTAATTAAGCAAAACATATATAGAAAAATCCTTCCTGTAATGAACCAAGATATGGATATTAGGCATAAGCTGGTATAGTTTCTCAATCCATAATTATCAGCTTTTATATATTATCATCGTTAAAAACTACTTTAATTATAAAAGATAGCTGTTATACTATAGTACAGCAGAAGTGAGTTTCATTTTAAAGCCAGTGTCTTTTATGGAATAGGTACTTTTAGGCATGACAACATATTGGGTTTGCGTCCCAGGTCCTCACTGTGTGGAGCACTTTGAATTGTTAGAAAAGCACTATATAAATGTAAAGAATTATTATTAAAACTGCACACCTACTTTTTCAAGGTAGGTAATTAAGAGTTAAGCAAGTGGCCCTTGAATTAAAACCGAATTTTCAGCATTGGTTTAAGAGACAGGTACGGAATAATAAATAAATAAGAAATAAAGATTTACAAAAACCAAAAAATTGGAATAAGTTACAGGGTATTTGTTATGCTGTTTTTTTGGAATTATGAACTTTTACATTGTTTTCATTAATAATGATTTAGCAGTAGTGTGTTTTGGCTATATTGCCTACTGTGTAGCAATTTCCTTTTATTCGTCTACCTGTTTGTTTTTCAATTTTCTTCAATTTGAATTGTAATATAAAATTTTTGCCTGCTGAGGTAGCATTTGTTATAGCAGTGTTGATATTATTTATCTCTAAGTTAATTTTCTCCAGCTTTTGAATCCAGTATGCTGAGTATGCAAAATCTGTAAGAATTTGTGAAAATGAGGATACTTTCTAGTAACTGATGCCAGTGAAAATTCTGCATTTTTTTTTATAGTACATTAATTTTTGAATGGCAAAAGATTGGTTTCCCTATAGCACTATCCTTCATTTTGCTTGGTTCCTGTTCTTTTATGCATCAGCCAGCATCTTCTGCAATTCATCTGTGAAAAAATGTGTAATTTCTGGTGAAAGCAATTTTTCAATTTCCTGTGTTCTTAAGTTCTGGTGCTTAATAGCATTGATGTTTCTGTTTCTTTAAATAAGCCAAGTTCAGAGTTTGCTTGTTAATTTGAACATGCCTAATTTAGTGGTCAGTTCTTAGTTTTAGTTTGTTCTCCACTTGAATTTTGTTGTGTTTGCTCTACTGATGATACATTTACCTGAAATAAGAAGAAGCCTCCAGTATACACATGATCTGTTTCTGCATACGAGTGGAATGCATACTTGGAATAATTGTGATGCCAGTACCTAATTCATTTTTTTAGTGTTCAGATGTAATACACCATATCCAACCTGTCAAACAGTATACTCAAACTATGTAAATGTATAGCAAATAGTTGTATTTTAATATTGTTACTGAGACAAACTTCACACATTACAATAGTGAAGAGTAGTTCAGTTGAGCTCTGACAGAGAGAGTCTGAAATGAGCTTCATGGCATAGGAAGGTACACCTTGATTTAGCGATATATATTTCAGTGGTACAGAAGTGAGGAACTGAGTAGTTTTATTGCAAAGTTCAGACATTTAATTTTATGAATACTTGAAAGGTTAATAATAGGTTAAACTATTAATGTTAAGAGAATTTTTAATTAAGATGATGGGAAACAAGAAAATAGTTTAAATATAGTTTATAACCTGTTATTCTGGAGCTGAGTATAAAGTGCAATCTGTACGTTATCATTGTTAAGAATTTGAAATTTACAATCAATACATCCAAGTGACCAAATGATTTTCATAGCATTTTGATGATTTCTACCTAACATCAGTGTGGTTGCTTGTTTTAAACTGTAATTATTCTTCTAGCAAAATGTCTTTAAGTGCCAAACAAACACTGGCAATGTAAAGGGAAACAAACATTTGTAATGACCTATATGAAATCTTATCATTTGTGTGTGCAGTGTTTTGTGATAGACATTTTGTTACAAAGTCATATCTGTAGCAATTCAGTTTTGCAGATCCCAAATGTTATTAACTTCCAAGCTACATTTGGATATGTAAAATTATTTTTCTTATTGTGGTTTCATACTGATTAAAATTATTGATGAAAGAATATTGAGTACTGTTATTGATATTTATTGTATGATAATCATTATAGCAAGTAACACCAAATTCAGTTTAAAAAAAAAAAAAAAGCAAAAAAGTTAAATTGCTTTTTTTTCTACTTGAATGTAAATTTCTAAAAAAGCATCAAGTGATATGTTAATTAAAAATTAGCAATGTTCTGTCCGAGTGTTGCTCCTGCCTTGCACCTTATGATTGTTTGATGCTCTGTGAGCCCTGGATAAGATGGTTAGGAAGACAGTCCTGTAAATGTAATAACATAAATTGTGTGATGTTTGCTGCCACCTGCTGGCAAAGTACACCACTGTTTAATAAGAGTAGTTCATAATGAAAACATCCATCAGAAAAACATAGTGTTTTCACAGTTAAAAGTCAAGAGTTATTGTTGCAGAGTTTCTTCTTTAATACAATAGTTTGTGAAAGGTAATTTATTAAGTATAGTTGAGTCAATCAATGCTTATTTAATTTAGCACCATTATTGGCATGCATGACCATAATGCACTTTGCACAGGCAAAAAAAAGTTCAAGTAAAATTTACACACATCCAAATGAATCAGTAAAATACAAATCATATTTAAATAAGCACCACTAACCAAGAGGACCAATTAAGCATACAGTATGCGTCAAATTTATATAATATGTATTGCAAAAAGAGCACCACTAAATAAAAATAACGAAGAACACCATATGGAGTACTGTAAAGTTATGATAGAGGTTAAATATTCTGTTTGAATTTTCAAAGATAGCTGTCCTAATTGCTGTAAACGTTTATGGTAAAGTTGCTTAAGAAGCTAAATATTTTTTTCATTCAAAATGTAATGTTCAAATGGATAATGCTTGGTTTTCAGCTTTAATAATAACCATTATAATAAAAAATCAGAAAGACAGACACAATGCATATAGTAGATTTATTCTAACAGATGAACCAATAGTAATTTTTGGTTTCCTATTCATCCTCTCTTTAAAGTTTTTTTAGACCTTTTTTAAATAACCATTTTAGGAAGTTCTTAGTTTGTTTTGACAAATGGCTGTTGAAAAGCAACTTTGTTGGTAGGAATTTCTAATGAATTTTCACATCCACGTGTAATACTAACAGACCTGTTTGCTGAGATTTTCCAAGTCTTTTTTTATTTTTTTTTTATTGTAGCAACCTCGCATTAGCATTTTGTGTTTTTCTACACTTGGACTACATTGATTTACTTATTTATTTAAGAAGATTACAATTTCTATATGCTGAATTTTTGTATTATACTACATTAGTACATCTGATATATTCACATCAGTATACATATATTTATCATTGTTATTTACTCTGAATTCAGAGCCAAACCAGAATGTCCAATGTGAAGATACAAAATAGACTTAGTGCCTTAAAGATAGATGTAGTATGCATGCACTTGTTGAATGGAAAGTGCCATCAAAAGATTATTATAATTACACATACACTAATTACCATCTTTATTAGTTTACTTGTTATATTAGTATACTGTACATGTGCCTTTTAAAACAGTTTGGCAGGCACCATTAGAAGGTGTGTGTGAGCATTAAAAGGAAAATGGACAGGGAGTTGTTTTGAATGGTAATGGGTATTAGTATGAGTTTTATTTCCCAGTAACAGCAGCTCTGCTGCACATTTAACACTTGTCCATGTCAAGGATATATAAAGAATAAGCCAAAAAACATCAAGCCACTTACAGCTTTTCAACTCAAAGCTAAAGATGATGAGGTTGCATTTGAATAGGAAGTGCAAGCATTGAACACTAACAATGAGGATTTGAAAATGCATCATCTGATAATGACTCCTGTTTTTGGTTGATTAACCCTGATGTTTAGACCAGAATATCACAAAAACAAACTTTTGAGTGTATAGTTTTATTCTAATAGATTTCAAGAAATGTGGGCAGTTCATGACAGAATGGTACTGAGAAGATTTTTCGTGACATACAAGTGTCTATTGAATGAGCATAACAATGTTTGAATTCAGAAGATGCTGGAATATCATCACTGTACTGGTGTATCCCTTTAATTGCAGCAGTGTACCTATCTACTTATAGGCATTTTTCAACAAAATAGTGTTCCATTGCCCAAAGCTGGAAAAATTCAAGAATAAGTGAATCCATCTACATGACATGCTACTTCAGCTACTAGATTTAAATTCTGTTACAGATTTCTGGGAAAAGGATTAACCAGACTATTTTTAACATAGAGAACTAACACCAAATAATTTGCATCAACTGTTGAACAATTATTGCTCAGTGACAAAGTGATTACTGTTGCTACCTCACTGATCTAGAGTCTTGGGTTTTAATCCCATGCCTGGTTGTTGTCTGTTTGGGATTTGAATGTTCTGTTTTTTCTCCCTCCAAAAAAGTATGTTTGAAGCTAATTGGCAAGTCTGAATTTTCCTTGTGGCAGTACTGATGAGAATGTGTGTATGATTCATCCCTGCAATTGACTGAGGCCCTGTTCAAAGCTAGACCTTTAGAAGATTAATTTGGTTTGAGTATATATGCGCTTATGCATATTGGACATATTGGAGTACACATAGCACAGAATCCCAGTGATAAACTTTGAGAACTTGTTAAATCCATGCTCCAAAAATGTAGGACAGTATGAGATTTTATTATAGAATGAGTGAAAGTTGACCTCTGGCAGGACATCATAGGAGCTGAGAACAGAACCCTGATTATTTCATTTAAGATTAGCAATGTTACAGTAAATTATTCCTTTCTAAACGGCATGTTTAGAGTCTGCTGTTTTGTTACTACTGTTTTGTAGCATGATCAGTCCACAGTGAGGCTCCCAAAGATGATGTGTGTAATAAAAAATATAGAATACATGCAAGTAAACTTTTCAAATCAAATCATATTTGGGATTGTGAATATGTCATTTGTATCTAGATTGGTAATAAGAGTTGTTAAAATAAATCTGAACTCTTTGAAATATATGGAAAAAATTTTAATTATTTCACATAAAAGCTTTTTTCTGAATCCTATCCCTTCTTGGAAAGAGAACTTGTGTAATAGCCTGTCATTGGTACCTTACACCACCCAATTAATATTTCTTCTTCAGGTCTATTTCATTTTATTGATGTAAGAATAGTGCAGTACCCTAATGTAAATTGTTAAAACTGGTTCATCTGTAACTGGCCCAAGTATTAAATTGAAAATTATAAATAGTGTTTTGTAGACCATTTTACATTTTCCTTAAAGTCTAAGCTTTTTACTTTTGCTTAAATCCGCACAATTTTTTATAAAGCTGAACAAATGTGGAAAACATAATAGCAGGCGAATACTATTTTAGCTCAGTTGTCAACTTTTGTTCTCTTAACTTTACTTACATACAAAGCTGAAACTCTGTCTGTCTGAACGTAATGCATATGATGCCAATTCTACCACTCTCAAAATGAGTCTACCTTTGGTTCAGAGAAAGATCAAGTCCTATATAGGGACATACATGTTTGCTTCCCTGTGAGGTATTTTAGGAATGCAGAACATGATGAGTTGAACCATATCCTAGAGCTGTTTTAGTATCAAATAAAAATGTCTGTTATAAAAGGTATATTCTGTAACAGGCTGGCATTTTTGTTGCTGTGGAAGTGAGGAATACATATCGTATACATGAATTTCATATTAAGTGAATCTAACAACCCAAGCTAATAATTACTTCACAGTGTACAATCTTACAGTGTTTTAATTATCCAAAGCTGGTCAGTCAAGCACATATTGCGTATGAGATGCTTACTTTCATTTGATGCTGTTTGACATATTAGATTACCTGCCCACTTAGAGATGCCCAGAGCTGCTTTTTTAAATATGCCTCATTTGTCTCTTGGATCATAGGTTAGGCTTGTATGTATAATTGTGTGTGACAGAACTGGCTCCTTTGTATTTTAGACATATCATGTATAGTATCATCAGTAATAAAAGATAAAAGGAAATTAATCATCAGAAAATTATAATATGGTGTGAATAGGTATACACCAAAAAAGATATCTACTCAAACTGCAAATACTGTACTTTTTTCCTTACAGAAAAAAATAAAATTTTAGATGCCATTATCCTCCTGGAGAACCCATGGTCTTTAACACATACCTAATTTTTGCTCTCTAAAATGCCCTAATAATCATCTGATTTCTTGTTAAATTTGTTCAAGATTGACAGCATCAGAAATGGCAAAGTACCCCTAAAACATTACAGAACATCCGTATTTAGCTCTAATTAGGGTGTACCATTCTTTACAAGCTAACTTTTATAGCCTATAATAATACATTTTATTTATATAGCACCTTTCCCATGCTCAACAAACTGCTGGTCTGCATTGCCATACAACTCTACATTAGTCTGATCATTCCACTGAACATTTTACCATTTTATGCTTGTCTTTTCATCAGTGGAGTCCTCTTTGGCCATTGCCAAAAGAGTCCTTCTTGATTTAACATGCAGCATATTGTATAGGTTGAGACCATCATTCCAGTAAGCTCCAGGTCAGCTTTAGGATGTATGGATATTTCAATTTTTATAGTATTTGGGCACATAAGTTAAAATTCTGTTTAAAACAAAATATGAATATTATTGTTTTAGGTAATGGTTAGTAAATTACAGTTGTCCCCAGTGCTTTTCTCAGCTTAACCAATGCAGTGGTTTCTGTTGATGGATGAAATTGATAAATGTCTTAAAATAAATTAAGACAAAAAAAGGGAAAGAACATCCAGTTAAATAAACAATAATAAAAGACACAAGTATCATTTTACTACTTTAATTTTTGTGTGAAATATATATTCTATAGAGAGTCCCCTACCTCCTTTCAAAATTAGTATAATTTTGTCTGAATGGGCTAAATTCAACCTGTGTTTCTTTATTTGGTATATAACTTGGAGGGGGCATCTGTTTAATGAAAATGTCAGAGTTTTTGTTTAGGGGATTTTGACAAACGATTATTGCCATTGTCCTATGTTGTATATTTTTAAATATGTTTTATTTGTATAAACTTTACCAAATCAAATCCAATGTGACTGATGGTGTTAGGGCAACACAGTGTAATGTGTAATGTAAGCAATATGTAGGACCAAATGATAAGCAAATGCTTAATTTTTTTTTTAAACTGACAAACCTCAACTGAGAAGCAAACTGCATAGGTCCTAAGAAGGCAGAAGCACCTTATACATAAATCTGTTTGACAAGGCCTTTCTGCATTTGATTTCAGCAATGCCTTCTCAATTCCAAATCCCCCTAAGGCAGTTTATACCAACAGACTGATCAGCAACCAACTTTGGTGATTATTAAACAGTAATAGTTAACTCAGTTTGATCATCCAGTTAATGCAATTTATATACAGGTGCATACTTTATACATATCTCACTGTTTCTTTGACAGTCTACTTTGTATTGGTTTCAATTTGACAATTAAAACAATGTAAATTTTTTTCCAGTCTTCCTTGTTTTCTTTTTTTTAAGACTCTATTTGTTTTACTAGTCCAACATTAATTTCAATCATGACGAGACCTCCAGAGCCTAATAAAGAATAATAACACCCATAACACAATGATGTCTTCACCTTGTCTTACAAGTATGAGTTATGTCCATTAGGTGAGGCACGGTTTTGGAGGTTGCACCAAAAAGTAATACACATTTGGCACAGAAAACTTTTTTATGGCTTTCAGATAGATTGACATGTAGTTTTCCTTTTTTTTTTTCTTCCCCTGCATAACAACCTATTGCTTAATTTTGTTGTTTGTTCGTTTTTGGTAGCGTAATTTAAAGGGTGTGTGAACTTTTGGGCATTTTTGGAAATTTTTGACTAGTTATCATTATTGTCATAAATCACATCATGTACTTATGTACAATATGATTTAGCCCTTGTTCTGTGGAAATTTTCGAACATTCGTTTGCTTTTCTGGTTCTTTGGACATTGTTACTTGATAGATCATCATTTTGTGTGTGTCCGTTTTTTTTTTTTCTTCTAAATTATTCAAGTATTTATTTGAGTATCATTTTATCATCATTAGTGTTGGTAGCTAGGGTTTTTTTGCATCAGTACTTGTTACTGGATTGGCCTTGTCATTTATACTATGTGTTTTAGTTGTGTGTAAACAGCAACAAATATGATACTTTATGTAACAGATCAACTTTATGGATTTTTACACACAAAGCTTGAGTCAGATTCTGAGCAAAGTTTTGACTTCATAGAGAACAACATGGTTGATGATGGACTCAAGGCTGTGCTTAATTTAGAAGTACTGCTTTTTTTGAAGCATTATGGCACGCAGTTCAAGCTTCATGGGTTCTGGCAATGTTTCTTAGGGTATTGATAAGTAATTGTTATGCTGTATTTTTGCTTCTTGAACTTTCATGCAGTACTTGTTTCTTAACAAAACTTGTATGACACACATGAACAAATATTAAACACCGCACAAGCCTTAAAAAATGCAAATCTATGAAATGTTCACAAGATGTTTATCAAAAAGACAGAAGGCTAACATACTTAACAGGTAAGTAAAACTGACATATGTTGCTATTAAGCTAACAGGCCTATTTTGTACAAGGCAGCAATTTCAAATTCTTTTTTGTTCTTTTTCTGATCGAAAATGTAAACTGCCATAATTAACAAAAGATCGCTCATGCAGGCAGTGTTCATTTTAATTACAGGGCAAAATAAAAACTGTGGTTGAGAGAGAGAGAATAAACTGATGTGATTAAAACATCTGATGTGATTAAAGGCAAAGCTGTGTCACAGTGGGTGTGTTAGCTACTGCACAAATGCAAAGAAACTATGTAATGTATAAGTATGGTGCATGTGGCAGGGAGAAGGGTTTCTGAGTATACCATAAGATTGGAATTGTTTGATGTTAGTGAGGTAGCAACTTTATAAACATTATACATTTAGTGACCTCAAAATGTAATTTATTTTACAATGTAGTGGCTCTAAATTTCCTATTTTACAGGCCTGACCTATATAAGAGGCAGCAAGGTGGCACATTGCTTAGTTGACTCACAGCCTATTTACTATCTGTGGAGTTTGTACATCCTCCCTGTGTTCTTCAGTTTTCCTCCTCCTTCCAAATACACACATTTTTTCTAAATTGGCCCATTGTAAGTAGGTGACGGAGTGTATGTGCGTTCCCTGCAATGGACTGACACACCATCCAGTTTGCTTCCTGCCTTGTGCGTTATTCTGCAGGGACAGGTTTTGGCACCCTGAATGTAAACCTAATTTAGGCATGTTTAATAATGGAAAATTTAATGGATGAAATATCATTAGACTTATAAGCAGAAATGCTATTTAATCAGTATGTAAAAACATCTATGAAGTCTAGAAAATGTTTAAAAATTTCAGACGTTTGCAATAAATTACACATTCTGAACATTCTCAAAAATTAGGATTCATATGCCTTAAGAATAAGATACCTAAATACTTCAATCTTGAAATATATTTTCCAAACTTTTTTTCTGTAATTTATATCAGTCAATAAACTAATTCAGTATACTTTTAGTAAGCCTTGTCTCTTTAGATACAATAAAGCCTGTTTTGTAGAAAAATACAGCACTTTCTTGTAACACAATAGGAATTGCATTAGTTTATATGTGGCACGACAGAAGAAAGATGCACTGTGTTGTTACAAGGGAATGAAAGCCTGGAGCAGCAGGGAGAAAACATGTTAAGATCGTTGCATAAGGGGGCCCACAGGAAATGAACTCTCCATCCTGCAGTTAAATCTGACCTCTTGGCTCCTGATCAAATAGTATTCTATCCGAATACCATAGAGTCTCTGTTTAACCAACAAGCAAAGCCTGGCTCGCTTTAGGACACGGGGCATTACTGTGAAGGCCTGGAAAGCTGGATGCAGGAATTGCACAACTGACAGAGCTTCAGAGGCACAGGAGAAACAAAACAAAAAACAAACTTTTTAATTTGAAGAAATACATCTTCTCTTAGTCAGAAAATGACAATAAATGTACTGTTTGCGTTTAAATGTTTAAATTTCCTTGTGCTGGAAAAGGAAAAAAACTTGAATAAGCTTTGTTTCTATTTATAGTTTGCTAAGGGCTGGATTTAGGAATTGTAAAACTGCACAGCTACATTTTTATGCAGTAGAGGAAACCTGGAATATTTAATGGATTCATCAGTGCCTTTACTAAGGAATGGTTGCTTTTAACTTAGTCTTTTGATGACCCATATATAATTGAGCAAGAACTGAATCGTCTTTGGGGAGCATCAACTTTTTCTGAGACCCTTCTGAAGCGGACATATGGATTAAGATTTGAATGCAGGCATTTGTAATATTAGTTTCTCTGCTTCTCTTAGATTTTACAGACATATTGAATACTTGGAACTGAAAGTTATTAGTCCAGGTCTGCAATGTGGACTTTACATAAATTTTCATGTGGAGACGGTCATATTGCATATTTTTTTATAGTATCATTTGTGTGCAGTATCTCATCTGATCCATGAGGATGCATCGCTTTGATAAACTGAAGAAATCCATCCCTTTCCTTGCACATTTCCATGCTTACAAAGTAAGTAGTGCTGTGCAAGTTGTGTTAATCTGGAAATTAGTTCCTTGCAGGTCATTCCGCTTTTTCCTGTCAAAGAAAGTGCTCGGTGTTACATGAACTGCCATTAGTGAAAAAAATATACAAAAGCATTTACACTATCTGAAGAAAAATGTAAGAAATTAATAGAAGATACTTTGAACTTAAGTTATCAAGAATGGTTTTGCATGAAATACTTTCTTTTCAGGCAGTGAGCATTTTTATATGCATTGGGCATGTTTCTACTTTTTTGGAGTTGAAGCTAATCCTACTGCATCACAAAAGGTATGTGTATGTACTTTGATCCACACCCACCCTGAATAAATCTGATAGTTCTGCACACATATGGTCTCTGCACTTTTCAGGATTGAACCGGAGATGATAAAGGAAGTTGCATTAAATTTTGCTGATTTACAGAGATGTTCTGAATATTTTAACATGTGAAAAGTCAACACTCTGATTCATGTAATGCAAAATAGCTGTTCAGATCCTACATTTTGATATTTAGTATTTGTTTGTTTGTAACAATTGTGCATTTTACCTGTATCAATGGCATGTCCCTAGAGTGAACAAACTTTGCCATGTTAATTGTAAGGCAATGAAGGAAAAGGATAAGAATCCTTCAATGAAATGATTGGATTTTGGTTGGAAAATGAGAAAAAGATGGGTTTGTACAATGGCTGGACAAAATGCTACTCTGGATGCATGATATGCCCATCTTTAACTGCCGACCTTGGCTGCAGCTGATAAGTAACCTGCCTATTAAAGCACATAATAAAATGACATTCCTTTAATCTATAAGAAGTGGAAAAATAAGTTACTGACAGTGCTAGGGTGAAATTTTGCACATTTTATTTCCATCTTAGATGAAGCAAGTTCAACCAAGGTTAATATCATTAATGAAAACCATAAATGAAATGACTAAAATAGTTTTGTTTATACATATAAAACTATAAGTTGAGTGAAAAGAAAAACACTAAAATGAAATTAAATTTGCATACTCAACTTCTAACTAAAATAAAATGGGTAGTAATTTTCTTTCTTTCATAAATTAATTGCTGTTTGCTGACTGTTCAATGTTTGTTTTTTGTTTTTTTTTTCTTCTTTCCTGAGGGTGTGTGTGTGGATACATGCAATTTTTTAACATCAACATTTTGAATGAATGCACAAAAAGTGTTTCAGAAAATCAACTCCCTGATCCCAAACATCCTCATTCTTGTCAGATTTACAAAGGAGGGAATGATATAATGTCTCCTTTCCCAGAAATCCATTATTAAAACTTAGGCTATCTTGAAACCCTAATTGGAATTCTTTGAAAATTGATATTAAAACAACCCGCTTAGTTTGACTTATTAACTTTATTTGTGCACAAGTACCTTTGATTTTTGAAACTAATTAAAGCTCAGTGATCAAGTATTTTAACAAATCTTGATTTCTGAGCTCAAGCTATTGAATCAGAAGAATTTTAACAAAATTGGTTTACTATCAAGCTAATTAAACTTTTAACAAATAGAAATTTTTGGCGAAAAAAACAAACGTTTTAACTTGCAGGTTGTATGTGAAGCATAGTTGGTTTGAAGACAGCATACAGTTGTGCATGAAAGTTTGTGAACCCTTTAGAATTTTCTATATTTCTGCATAAATATGACCTAAAATATCATCAGATTTTTACTTAAGTCCTAAAAGTAGATAAAGAGAAACCAGTTAATCAAATGAGACAAAAATATTATACTTGGTCATTTATTTATTTAGGAAAATGATCGAATATTACATTATTGTGAGTGGCAAAAGTATGTGAACTTTTGCTTTCAGTATCTGGTGTGACCCCCCTTTGCAGCAATAACTGCAACTAAACGTTTCTGGTAACTTTTGATCATTCCTGCACACCGGCTTGGAGGAACTTTAGCCTACTTCAACTGTGGGATGTTGGTGGGTTTCCTCACATTAACTGCTCACTTCAGGTCCTTCCACAACATTTCGATTGGATTAAGGTCAGGACTTTGACTTGGCCATTCCAAAATAATAACTTTATTCTTCTTTATCCATTCTTTGGTAGAATGACTTGTGTGCTTAGGGTCGTTGTCTTGCTGCATGACCCACCTTCTCTTGAGATTCAGTTCATGGACAGATGTCATGACATTTTCCTTTAGAATTTTTTGATATAATTCAGAATGAAGGCAAGCTGATAATGATGATACTACCACCACCATATTTCACAGATGGGATAAGGTTCTTATGCTGGAATGCAGTGTTTTCCTTTCCCCAAACATAATGCTTTTCATTTAAACCAAAAAGTTCTATTTTGGTCTCCTCCGTCCACAAAACATTCTTTCATTAGCCTTCTGGTTTGTCCACATGATCTTTAGTAAACTGCAGACGAGCAGCAATTTTTTTTTGGGAGAACAGTGGCTTTCTCCTTGCAACCCTGCCATGCACACCATTGTTGTTCAGTGTTCTCCTGATGATGGACTTATGAACATGAACATTAGCCAATGTGAGAGAGGCCTTCAGTTGCTTAGAAGTTACCCTGGGGTCCCTTCTGACCTTGCCAACTATTACACGCCTTGCTCTCGGAGTGATCTTTGTTGGTCAACCACTCCTGGGCAGGGGAACATTGGTCTTGAATTTCCTCCATTTGTGTACAATCTGTCTTGACTTTGATAGATCCCTGTTCTTTAAATAACACAGGGTGCCCACTCACACCTGATTGTCATCCCATTGATTGAAAACACCTGACTCTAATTTCACCTTCAAACTAACTGCTAATCCTAGAGGTTCACATACTGTTGCCACTCACAAACATGTGGCATGTGATAATTTTCCTCAATAAATAAATGACCAAGTATAATATTTTTGTTTCATTTCATTAACTGGTTTCTCTTTATCTACTTTTAGGACTTGAGTGAAAATCTGATGATTTAGGTCATATTCAAATATAGAAAATTCTAAAGGGTTCACAAAAATTTCAAGCACAACTGTAGAAGGAAATGCTGCTGTCTGTTAAATGTGCCAGTACAAATTTACACACTTGTTTATTAGCAAGTTCGTACACCATTACCTGTGAAGTTCGATAGATTAAGATATGGCGATAACTCTGTAATACCAAGCTTCTTCAACGTCAGATTCCGTTTACAGTAAGCCTAAACATTTTATCTTTGTTCTGTGTTGCTAATTGAAAGTAGTCTCTTTTTTTTTTTTTTTTAGGAGTCAAAAAACTTTTGGAAGAAAAACAAACCCTTAATCACCAATCAACTTTTTTCTTGTATTTTTTTCCCTTTTCTTTTTAGTCTGGATTTGATGTTCTGCCTTGTGCCTGATGCTTAGGTTAGGCTGTCAGTCGATTAGGTAAATTTCATCATGAACAGATAGATACATGGAAAAACATTTTTGGTTTAAAAAGAAATGTTTATTGTCAAGAGTTATTTCTGCAAGTCAAGAATGTGATGAGGATAGGCATCCTTGTTTTAGACTCCAGTGCCATCACAGAGCTCTGGTTTGTAGCAATTTTAAATCCATTTTGAATGATTTTAATAATGTGTTGTGTACTTTTGCTTGTAGAAAGTTGCAGTTGTTTCCACATTTTTAACTTAGTCTTGAGCAACATAAAGTATACATTCTGTTTATTCAACCTCATGAATGAATGAATTACTTATACCTGATTTATGTTGTGATATTTTATAAATACTGATATAAAAGCTCAGAAATTCTGAAAAATTGTTTTAAATTTGAAAACTTGGAAAAGTGGCCAGGAAATATGATGACACAGTGATTAATTTTGCTAACTTCGAAGCACTGTAGGAAGCAAGGTGATTTCAAGACAGATAAGTTTGTAAAAGTTACATCGACTAGTCTTGATTACAAAAGTTATTGTTGTTTTTCTGAAGTGAACATTTTCTTTTCAATACTTTGCCTTTCTGTGATTATTTAGGTTGGGGGAGAACTCAATAATTTTATATACACAAATGATAATAAATGGAACTGTAGTGTTTTAAGTGAAGGATGTTTTTAGGGTGAACCATAGTCTGCAGCAATCATATGTCAGTTTCTTCTATTGCAGCCAGTGTGAACAAATGCTTATCAAAAACATTTTGCACTTAGGATTTTCAACTTCTACATATCATAGGCTTTTTTGTTGGATTATACTTTCACCAGTAAAACATGTGGACCTCTGGTCACATACATTTCTTCATTGTAGGGTTTTTTTGTTTTCCTCTCCTCTATGTCAGCTGGTCAAACTGTTTTATTTGCTTTTGTATCTTTCCATTAACTAATAACATCAGACTGTTTCTACTTAGTGTGTTGCCATGTATATATGCCTAGGTAAATGTAGATATATACTGTATATACTGTCACTTGATCAGCTTCCTTTTGTTGTTTTATACCACTGTTTAAACCAACAAATAGTAATTTTTTCCTTGACTCCATTTGGTATTCGCTGAAATTCTATTTTCCCCCGTGCTTTTGCCATTGCCTTTTCACAGATTGCTGAGCTTAAGGGCTATTTATATTGATTTGCATATTCAAAGAGGCATAAGTTTGGGAGGAGTTGGGGAGTGGTAGCCGGCGCGTGCACATGTGTTACTTTTCACGCTGACCAGGATTTATGTAGCGGAAGAACGCGGAAGTTGACGAACGCACAGATTTATGTATCTGGATTGTTTTTGTGTGTACGAATATTTTCGCTTTTGTCTGTACGCCATGTTTTAGTGTGAATTCTACGCACAGCGTTATGCATGATGCCCCTGGTAAATAAAAAAAAAAAAAGGCTAAAAAAAAAATAGTCACTGGGTCAAACGAGCTGAGCACAACTCCTTCCTAGTCTCCCCAGCTCACCCATTACTTCCTCATCTGGAGGAGAGTTCAGCCGCCACGGCCCTTCTATCTCGACCCTCATCTTAGCTGCCTCCGTTGGTATCTGCCAGACTGTCCCTTGGATCCCTGAAGAGGATGCCACCTTGATTGCTCCTGTTCCAATGCACAATCAGTGGGGGCGATCCTTCTGTAGAGCATCAATCCTTTGCTCCTACTCGGGGCCACTTGGCGTGCTGTCATCTCTCTCTCTAGCCGGCTGGCTTGTTCTCTGTCTCTCTGCCCCAATACTACCCTCTCACTCTACTTGCCTTTCTCTCCGTTTGTGTTTTTTTTCCCTCTATTCTCTCCCTTTTTTCCTCTGTCAGCCCGTACTTATATGGCTCCATGAGCTCAGTGTTTCAGTCAAGCACCACAGGAAGCCAATGTAGCAATTGAGAAAGATTGCACCCTCCCATCCAGGTGTGTCTCACCCCGATTGCTTCAGCAATTCCCTGCAGCTGTGCGAGTGTGCCTACGGAGACTAACACGGCCAACAAATTATTTAATAGAACAGCCATTCTTTCAAAGCTGCGGGCCTGCTATACCACAGCTATATAAATAGTTGTTATTATTACTCTCATCTTTGATCTTGCATTTTGTATCTTGACACTTAGTGCAGCTCTTCATCTTGTCTTCAAGCTCTGTGATTTGGTTGACACTCAGCAGATGTTATTAGTCTGTTTTTTTTCTTTCCACCAAATCACTTCAATTTGTAATCACTTTGCTGTGACAAACCCATGACCGCAGGTCAGTTTGCCCAGGTTTCTAATACCTCAAATTTTTTGAATTTCCAGAATATATTTGGTCATATGCTTTCGATCAAGATCAAAATCAGGGATCTAGCCAGTAGCTTGCAAGTAAATGCATGTCAGACTGCATTAAGCTATATATATATATGAAAACGCCATCAACAGACATTTGGACATAAACCCAGCATATGCAAACTTAATAAGAACATGTTCATAATAAATAAAACTTTACGATCAGTACTCCTCCCAACTCCAACATACACTGACCAAACCCCTGCCCTACCCAAGTTTGCCATATATTGCGTTTGATTCTTGTATGTCTAAGCATTACCCTCTGATGACGGCTCCGGGCAGGGGCTGAAAGCTCAGGAATAAAAACTACTTTATGATACGTGGTTCGTCTCCTCCCTTTGTGGATCTGTAGCTGCAAATATGCAAACCGTATCACAGACCGTCGCTTCCACACACACACACACACACATATATATATATATATATATATATATATATATATATATATATATATATTGTGAACGCTGGCCCCGGCACAGACAGACGGACAACATTGTTTCACCCAACACACTTTATTTACAATATAAAAGTCCAGTGCACACTCACAAAACCCCAGTGCCTTCTGCACTGATTCCCCCAAGTCCAGGGCCCACAGTTCTGTGCCTTGCTTCCTGGCCGCCTCCTGTCCTCGCCTCCAGCTCAGTCCTTCTGCCTCCCGACTTCCACCAATGACTGGAGGGAGGCGGCCCCTTAAATAATGCCCCGGATGAGCCCCAGGTGCTTCCGCCATCTGTTCCTTGGCCACGCCCCAGCGTGGCGGAAGTGTCGGCTGCTTTCCTGGCGGCTCTCCGGGCGCCACCAAAGTCTCCCCGCACTTCCTGGTGTGGCGGAAGTGCCGGGCTCCCGGATAATTAGGCACCGGGGCGCCGCCTGGCGGTGGCCACGGGTCCCTACAGGGCTGGGCTTCAAAGCCCTGTACCCAGGCCCCTGCCTAACCAGGACGGACGCCCCACTCTGTCTGGAGGAGGCACTCGCCTCCTCCGGTCCTCCAAGCGCCCCGCCGGGCTCCAGCCCCAACCGGCAACCGCACGGGACAAACCGGCATCGGGGCGCCGCCTGGCGGTGACCACGGGCCCCTACAGGAAGGACTTCCATGCCCTCAACCCGTGGCCCCCAACAGAACCAGGACGGACGCCCCCTCGCGGTCTGGAGGAGGCACAAGCCCTCCTCACGTCCTCCTGGCCCCGCCGGGCTCCCGCCCCGGCCGGGGCCACAGTGCCCCACCGCTAGCGAGGACACGTGGGTCCGAACGGCACAACCCGAAAGGGCAGCACGTCCCCAGCGAGGGTCCTACTATGTCCCCAGGGTCCAACACGGCACCCTGGGACATCTGTCTTCGGCACCCTCGCCCGGCAAACGTCCCCTGTGGTCTGCGCCGCTCGCCTCGCTGTTCCCCAGCGGGTCACTGTAGGCCTCCCGGCGTGGAGCACTCGCTGAGCTGCCCGCTCCAGGCGGGCAGGTCCCGTCGACGTCGGCCTCAGCGCGCCGGGCTTCGGGCCTGTAAAATAAAGGAAAAGAGGGCCAGAAGCACAGCCAGGACACTCATCCCGAGCGCCCCGTCGGTCTCCGTAGACGACCGTGCTCCTGCCCCCTCCGACAGCCCCCAACTTGCCTGCTGAAGTCCTCCGCCGCAGGTTCCATGCCCGTCCGGCGCCGGCCTCGCACCGCTCGCAGGCAGCTCGCCCATCCGCCCAGGGATCTCCTCTGCCCACACAGAGGACGGCCCTTCTCCGACGCGCCAGCACCCAGCACCGTCCTCTCCTATCGGAGGAACCGGCATTCACCCGCCGGTTCCTCCTTCTTTCTTGGACGCTGGCGGTCTGGGTCTGAGCACAGGAAAGCTCAAATCCAGCCCCGTCTGCATCCAGGCAGAGCGACAGGAGACAGCTGCAGGCTTGGAGCGCAGGGCGCTAGGACCCAGGGCACTCAGCAGCCCCGATCCTACCAGCCCCTGCATATTCGAGCTCCTCGCCGCGCTAGCCGTCTGCACCGCGGCGTCTGCTGTCGGGAGGTTGCTTACTTGGAGCTGATCGTCCGAACGGTCACAGCCATGTTCGCAAACCTCCCCACTTGCTCTACGGAACGGCAACACTCACCACTCCCGCCGTGTTCTGCCTGCCTCTGGTTCCAGCGCCGCGCCGATCCTCCGTCTCACTCGGTGTCTTTCTCGACGCGACCGCCATCTCCATCAGCTGCTCACACTGAGCGGCGAGAACACGTAGCAGCTCCTCTAAGGACGGCTTGGCGGGCGAAGGACTCCTCCGACGCACGCCGAGCCGCTGGTGGAGAGAGAGAGACGCGTCGGTGGGCTTACCTGTCCATCAGCTCCACGCGACGCCTGCCTCCTCTGGGCCACTCCCTCTGGCCCAATCGGGTCTCGGTTTGGCACGAGACTGGCATTCCTTGGGCCCGCCTCTATCCAATCATCGGCGGCACGCAAGACACACCGCCAATCCCGTGCCTGTCAGCGGGCGGGACATCCGGCCCGCGGCCATCTTGCCTTCCCAGCTCCGAGTGCGGAGACGTGCCTCTTCGCTGCGTTGTGGTTGCGGCGATTCCTCGAGCCGCAGCGGCTCCGTTTCCGCAGCCTTCTTCGCTGCCGCCGTCGCCGCGCTGCCGACAGCCCGTGGCCCGGCGTGCTCCTGCCACGACGCGATCCGGTTCGTCCCTCCCTGTAAGGATAGAGGTAAGACCGACCCCGAAGGGCCGATGATTGCAGGGCAGGGCACTTACCTCCCGGATCCCGTCATGCCGAGGCCCTCGCCTCGGTGTGGCCTTCGGTGCTGCCACGCCGGCCTGGCTGGCCGCCCCGACAGCGCGACTGGAGCCCGCTGCGCTCCGGCGATGTCGGGTTCTCCTCCGCACTCGGGGAAAGCCATTCCGCTGTCCGGAGGCGGTTTCTGGGCGAACGCCAGCGCTGTCGGGGCGCCCGCGGCCAGTGTGTGGGGTCCGCTGCTGCGCCGGGCCGTTCACAGAAATTGATTGTTTGAACCCAGGTCCCCGCCTTGAACCAGGCGGAGTATCCTGCCGGCTACGCCACTGTGAACGCTGGCCCCGGCACAGACAGACGGACAACATTGTTTCACCCAACACACTTTATTTACAATATAAAAGTCCAGTGCACACTCACAAAACCCCAGTGCCTTCTGCACTGATTCCCCCAAGTCCAGGGCCCACAGTTCTGTGCCTTGCTTCCTGGCCGCCTCCTGTCCTCGCTCTCCAGCTCAGTCCTTCTGCCTCCCGACTTCCACCAATGACTGGAGGGAGGCGGCCCCTTAAATAATGCCCCGGATGAGCCCCAGGTGCTTCCGCCATCTGTTCCTTGGCCACGCCCCAGCGTGGCGGAAGTGTCGGCTGCTTTCCTGGCGGCTCTCCGGGCGCCACCCAAAGTCTTCCCCCCGGCACTTCCTGGTGTGGCGGAAGTGCCGGGCTCCCGGATAATTAGGCACCGGGCGCCGCCTGGCGGTGGCCACGGGTCCCTACAGGGCTGGGCTTCAAAGCCCTGTACCCGAGGCCCCCTGCCTAACCAGGACGGACGCCCCACTCTGTCTGGAGGAGGCACTCGCCCTCCTCCGGTCCTCCAAGGCGTCCCGCCGGGCTCCAGCCCCAACCGGCAACCGCACGGGACAAACCGGCATCGGGGCGCCGCCTGGCGGTGACCACGGGCCCCTACAGGGAAGGACTTCCATGCCCTCAACCCGTGGCCCCCAACAGAACCAGGACGGGCGCTCGCGGTCTGGAGGAGGCACAAGCCCTCCTCACGCCCTCCTGGCCCCGGCCGGGCTCCGCCCGCCGGGGCCAATATATATATATATATATATATATATATATATATATATATATACACACATACACATACAGTGGACCCTTGACTTACAAACTCAATTAGTTAGTGAGGGCTGGGTATAACTCAAGTTGGTTGTCAGTCAAGACTATTTTTCCCATAAGAAATAATGGAAATACTCATAATGCGCTCCGAACCTCCCACAGCTACACTTACTTAACCTTTTCATAATAAAAAGGGTTGTATAATGTGCATAATTTACCAAAACACCAATAATTTTTCTAATGCACTAACCAAAAAGTTCTAAAAAGTGCCTAGCCTACCAGAAACAACAATTTCATACTGTACTCACCATTTAATTTGACATCTTTGGGCTGCAGAAAGGGAAGAGGAGGAGAATGAAATGGAAGGTGGTTATTGTTTAGAAGGAGCCTCCTTATGCAAATCTTTTCTTTTTAAAATTGTCGAGATGGTGGATTTCGACATGCTGTACATATTAGCGAGATCGGTCACGAACGCCACTCTCATATTTCCGCACAATTTCCTTCTTCGTTTCGATTGTGATCGCTGTTTCTCAAGTTAATAATGACAGTAGTCAAGCACTCAGTTCAAAGCTGGTCGTGTTGTTAACTGCTGTAATAATACACTCCAAAGCAAGCCGGTGCTGACTCAGCCTGATGACATCATCATGTGCTGCGCCAGCCCGCTAGCTAACATCCCTTAACAATCGCTTTCTTTACCTTCGTTACCTTCTCTTCCTTCCTTAGCAATTATGCGTCTTGCTTACCATGGTCTTAGTGAATTATATATAGAGAGAAATTACTGCACTGACCGAAATTACGTCCACAAACACATGTACACATGTATCTGGGTTCCGACTGACGCTTAGGAACGCTTTTGTCTGTTTGTTTACAATCGTACAAGCGGATACATGTGACCGCATTCGGGTCGTAACGCAAGATGTTGGTCGTAAATCAAGTTGTTCGCATGTCAGGCATATATATATTCAAGGCATTCGTAGTCTGAATCACAATCTGACTGTGTGGGTGGTTACCTACCAGGTAACGCTTGCGGTTGGTCAGCAAGTCGGCTAACGTCCGCCACGGTGCCCTCTTTCAGTTGTGAGAAGCAGATCATAGAATGGTTGAAATAGTTTTTACTGTCAAGTAATACAAAGAGTACGCGACACGTGTTTCGCCCTAATTCTGGGCTCATCAGGCGTACACACTCACTGCACTCCCTCTCAGGAATCAAACCTCGGGGGTCAGCGTGGCGGACGTTAGCCGACTTGCTGACCAACCACAAGCGTTACCTGGTAGGTAACCACCTACACAGTCAGATTGTGATTCAGACTACGAATACCTTGAATGTAATTACCCCGATCTACATATTGTCAAATAAACGAACCACACGCCGTGGCGCAACATGAGAGGCTTTGCCTCTGACGCTGACGCCCAAGGTTCGATTCCCGAGAGGGAGTGCATTGAGTGTGTACGCCTGATGAGCCCAGAATTAGGGCGAAACACGTGTCGCGTACTCTGTATTATTTGACAGTAAAAACTATTTCATATATATATACAGTGGGTACGGAAAGTATTCAGACCCTCTTCAATTTTTCACTCTGTTATATTGCAGCCATTTGCTAAAATTATTTCAATTATTTTTTCCCTCATTACTGTACACTCAGCACCCCATATTGACAGACAAAAGAAATAATTTTTGAAATTGTTGCAGATTTATTAAAAAAGAAAAACTGAAATATCACATGGTCCTAAGTATTCAGACACTTTGCTCAGTATTTAGTAGAAGCACCCTTTTGAGCTAATACAGCCATGAGTCTTCTTGGGAAAGTTTTTTCACACCTGGATTTGGGGATCCTCTGCCATTCCTCCTTGCAGATCCTCTCCAGTTCTGTCAGGTTGGATGGTAAATGTTGGTGGACAGCCATTTTTAGGTCTCTCCAGAGATACTCAAATGGGTTTAAGTCAGGGCTCTGGCTGGGCCATTCAAGAACATTAAGAGTTGTTGTGAAGCCACACCTTCGTTATTTTAGCTGTGTGCTTAGGGTCGTTGTCTTGTTGGAAGGTAAACCTTCGGCCCAGTATGAGGTCCTTGGCATTCTGGAGAAGGTTTTTGTCCAGGATATCCCTGTACTTGGCCACATTCATCTTTCCCTCGATTGCAACCAGTCGTCCTGTCCCTGCAGCTGAAAAACACCCCCACAGCATGATGCTGCCACCGCCATGCTTCACTGTGGGGACTGTATTGGACAAGTGATGAGCAGTGCCTGGTTGTAATATATATTGTGGAAGCTGGCCCAGACACAGACAGGTGGACACATTCATCTCACTCACAGTCACATTTATTTACAAATATAAGTTCACAAGTGCACCACAAAACCCCTAAAAAGTCCCCAAAGTCCTGGCCACAACAATGCCTTTCTTCCATTTCAGGCCGCCTCCTTGCCTCCTCCAGCAAGCTCAGTCCTTTCCGCTCCCGACTCTCGCCTTGAATGAAGGGAGGCAGCCCCTTTTATTATCACCCGGATGTGCTCCAGGTGGGTTCCGGCAATCACCCGCCGACACGCCCCTGTGTGGCGGAAGTGCCGGTTGCATCCCCGGAAGCTCTCCGGGTGTCCCTGCTCTTCTTCCTCCCAGCACTTCCTGGTGTGGCAGAAGTGCTGAGGTCCAGGGCTCCCAAGCACGGGAACGCCCCCTGACGGCGACCAAAGCAACCAGGATGGCAGCCCCCATGTGATCCAGGGCATGCGTAGACCCTCCTCCGGTCCCTCAAGTCGTCCCGACCGGGTCGTTGCCCCGGCATCCCACACAAACACACACACACACACACACATACAGTACATCCGGAAAGTATTCACACCGCTTTTCCCACATTTTGTTATGTTACAGCCTTATTCCAAAATGTATTAAATTAATTTTCTTCCTCAGAATTCTATACACAACACCCCATAATGACAACGTGAAAAAAGTTAACTTGAGGTTTTGGCAAATTTTATTAAAAATTAAAAAATGGAGAAAGCACATGTACATAAGTATTTACAGCCTTTGCCATGAAGCTCAAAATTGAGCTCAGGTGCATCCTGTTTCCCCTGATCATCTTTGATATGTTTCTGCAGCTTAATTGGAGTCCACCTGTGGTAAGTTCAGTTGATTGGACATGATTTGGAAAGGCACACACCTGTCTATATAAAGTCCCACAGTTAACAGTTCATGTCAGAGCACAAACCAAGCATGAAGTCAAAGCAATTGTTTGTAGACCTCCGAGACAGGATTGTCTCGAGGCACAAATCTGGGGAAGGTTAAGGAAAAATTTCTGCTTCTTTGAAGGTCCCACTGAGCACAGTGGTCTCCATTATCCATAAGTGGAAGAAGTTTAAAACCACCAGGGCTCTTCCTAGAGCTGGCCGGCCATCTAAACTGAGCGATCGGGGGAGAAGGGCCTTAGTCAGAGAGGTGACCAAGAACCCGATGGTCACTCTGTCAGAGGTCCTCTGTGTAGAGAGGAGAGCCTTCCAGAAGAACAACCATCTCTGCAGCAATTCACCAATCAGGCCTGTATGGTAGAGTGGCTAGATGGAAGCCACTCCTTAGTAAAAGGTACATGGCAGCCCACCTGGAGTTTGCCAAAGGCACCTGAAGGACTCTCAGACCATGAGAAACAAAATTCTCTGGTCTGATGAGACAAAGATTGAACTCTTTGGTGTGAATGCCAGGCGTCATGTTTGGAGGAAACCAGGCACCATCCCTACAGTGAAGCATGGTGGTGGCAGCATCATGCTGTGGGGATGTTTTTCAGCAGCAGGAACTGGGAGACTAGTCAGGATAAAGGGAAAGATGACTGCAGCAATGTACAGAGACATCCTGGATGAAAACCTGCTCCAGAGCGTTTTTGACTTCAGACTGGGGTGACGGTTCATCTTTCAGCAGGACAACGAGCCTAGGCAAACTGCCAAGATATCAAAGGAGTGGCTTCAGGACAACTCTGTGAATGTCCTTGAGTGGCCCAGCCAGAGCCCAGACTTGAATCCGATTGAACATCTCTGGAGAGATCTTAAAATGGCTGAGCACCGACACTTCCCATCCAACCTAATGGAGCTTGAGAGGTGCTGCAAAGAGGAATGGGCGAAACTGGCCAAGGATAGGTGTGCCAAGCTTGTGGCATTATATTCAAAAAGACTTGAGGCTGTAATTGCTGCCAAAGGTGCATCGACAAAGTATTGAGAAAAGGCTGTGAATACTTATATACATGTGATTTCTCAGTTTTTTAATTTTTAATAAATTTGCAAAAACTTCAAGTAAACATTTTTTTACATTGTCATTATGGGGTGTTGTATAGAATTCAGAGGAAAAAAAATAATTTAATCCATTTTGGAATAAGGCTATAACATAACAAAATGTGGAAAAATTGATGCGCTGTGAATATATAGATAGATAGATATATTGTATAGATATAGAGATATAGATATCTATATAGATATATATTTGATATATATATATCAACAGCTTATACTGCTGCTCCCTGGAATCCAAAACTGTAGTATAAGTTTGAAACCTCTTTATAAACTTATCTAGTAGTATAGCTAATGCTGTTTTACCGCCCATTTAATTCCTTCTTATACCCAATGGAGTTTGTTTGTATTTTTTCATAGTTGCTCTTTCAAGTATATGTTGTTCGTCAGTATGTACTATAGCCCATAGTCTTAATGAAATTAAGCCATACCGTGCAATATCCTTTTTCAGTTCTTACTGCATGTATTGTATTTCTGTCATCATCTGGATATGGCTAACCAGTCTATGGTGGTCTGCAGTGCAGAGGATACATAATTGGCCTTCATTATGTGTTAGATAAAGTAATAATAAGGTTGTAAAGTATTTTAATTATATGCAGTAAATTTTGTTCCAATTAACATTTGGTAAAGGATTTTAACTGCTTACACTATTGGAATTTTACAATATAGACTTGTTAACTAAGTGGTCTGAAAATATTAAGGGATCTACTTTTCAAAATACTTAAGGAAAATATGTGAAGATCCTACTGCATTTTGTTGAGTCTATACACTACAAGGATATTTAAAAGAAACAAGATTGCTATACATAGTGTAAAGGTTATCTTCAATGTGATTGCTTTTTATCTATTTTATTGTTTTTGGTCATTTTATATTTCTTCCATTTTATAATAATCACACCAAGAGTTGTCATCTTTTCACCAAGCTTCTTGCTGATGGTCTTGTAGCCCATTCCAGCCTTGTGCAGGTCTACAGTCTTATCCTTGATGTCCTTTGACATCTCTTTGGCTTTGCTCATGATGGTGGAGAGGCTGGAATGGAAGAAACTGATTCTGTGGACAGGTGTGCTTTATACACATAACGAGTTGAGATCAGGAGTATCTGTAATTGATTGATTAATTGTAATATGTGTGCCACATGGGCACACAGCTAATCTGTGGGAGCCAGAATTCTAGCTGGGTTTCTGTCAATCACATGCAAAGCAATTTATAACTTTTATGTAATGTGTTTTTTTTACTAGATTTTTGGTTGATATTCTGTCTGTTTGTTTTAAAATGAAACTACCATAAAATTAGAGACTGTTCATTTCTTTGTAAGTGAGCAAACTTACAAATTCTGCAGGGAATCAAATGCTCATTTCCCCCCCTGTATATATTTTAAAATAATTGCTTTTTTAACATTAGGCAGTTCAGTTCTTTCCTTGGCGTAGCTTAAATGCATGTAAGTTTCTGAAGTATACCTACTAGCAGAGTTGAATATTGGAAACAAACAGATTCCTGTTTTGAACAGAAACCTGTATGTATTCATTTAATACTTCAGAAACCTGGATGGACCTCTAAGGGTGTAGATATTTATCAGTTTTATTTTTTATTGTTTGAATTATTACTATTTTTAATGCACATTTCTGTGTGTCCCTCTGCACTTTTAAATACTAGATGATTGAAGAGCCTCTTTGTATGTCTGGGGGCTTTGGCAGGCAGCATTTGTCTGCGCAGACTTTTTCCTTTGCTACATATAACTTGTTTTATATAGGTTTGGTTTTAACTTAAGTTGGATCAAGATATCAGCTGAAACAAGCAATTGTACAGTATGCTTCAATATAGAGTTGTTTAAACTGACAAATATTCCGAGTATGTAATGTAATATTTGGTTACAGTTACTGAGAAATAATCTACAACCGCAAAGCAACATTTCACAAGGCTATTTACTTTAGAATTAAAGTGTAAGTGAAGAATGCGTTAGGAGAATGTTGGGGTAAAAATATACAAATGCCAACTCATTTGGAAAGTTACTGTGAAATATTTTGTAAGATTAAATGCTATTTATTTTAGCTTCTGTTGCAAATTAATGTATGACCTTAAGGAATTTGACTTGTTTCAAAAGTTATTTTTCCCCATTTTAACTTCACTGATAATGTAATCTTTGTTTGAAAAAGATCCAAGGAGCTTACTTCAATGAAGCTTGTAAGATATAAAATAGACTTAGTGTGATTTTGGATTGCGGCAAGCATATTAAGTCATTCGTTACTCATGATTCATTATTTTGTCAAACAATAGAAAGGCAGAAGATATTTTTATACACATACTATACCAGTGATTGTAATGAAAAAGTACAAAAAAGGAAATTTGAATTAAAATATTGCATTATGGTGTCTGTTTTTTAAAGGAAAATTAAATGGTTTCAGTAAAGCTAATTCCAATGTGTCCAACTTAAAGTACTATTTTAATCAGAAGGTAATTATATCTGCTTTGTATCAAGTCATGTTCTGAAAATAACAATGAAATATAGCCAGTACTTTTGTCGAGGTATGAATTGCAGGATTTGTTATTGAAGTGACACTAATTTTATGGTGCCTGTGCATTATCCTTTTTTTAGCTTTGTAATTACTTAATTCAAATGCTGAATGTGGCCTTGTTTCCCAACCCCCCGTTTGTTTGGTTCGTGAGAAGATAAAGTGAAAATGGCACTTAAATCAATCGTCTCCAAAGCACACTTTCATGATTAGGCTACTGCAGGCATCGGTCCCAAGCATTCATTCCCAAAACTAGTGTTAATTGTGACACACCAGAGGTTTTTTGCTGTTTTTTGCCCTCTATATTTTGGGGGTATGCATGGTAAACTGACTTTCATATCATATGGTATGGTATTCTTAGACCTGAGTTTAGATACCTCCCTTGCTGGTAGAGAAGTTACTTGTTCATCCAAGGATCTTCTGGATTTTTCATCATTTACTTCAGTCTCCTCCCACATACAAAAAAGTCTTTTACTTTTTAGATTAACCGAGTGACTGAGACTAGCCAAAAAATGAAGGTTTGAATAATTATTTTAAAAATAAAATATGTTCAAATAAATTAAAATGTAGGTTTAAACCTCCAGTTCCAACCTTTTACATTTGTAGTTTTCATGCTTTACACCTTTCACAATATGTCTCTGAGGGTTATTGTTAATCAAATGACCAGGAGACAAATTACAAAATGAAGACATAATCAGATAAAGCAAGTGGTCAAAACCAAGAGTACAAAAATAGCCAGACCAATAATCTGGAGTCAAAGCTACACATTTGCTGCCATATTAGTGTTATTTCTACAATGCCATCATCACCATGATGAAAGAAGTCACACTTCTTCCTATTGAGTAAGTTACTTCATCTCCTGATTTTTTTCTGTTTTCCTTTTTTTGATTTTCCAATTTACCATTGTACCAGCGTATCTAGTAATTTAAATTTTAGGACGGCTAACCATTAGAGAATCATGACTCCAATAATTGGTTTCTGTTTGTGTCCATGGGCTTCAGTTGCATGATCTAATAGAGCATATGACATCTCCTTAGTCACTGGTGCAAAAGGTAAGTGGAGTATCATAGAGTATGGAGATTTTTGCAACAACATAAAACATCAGAAATACCAAAATAATCCTTAGGAATTATAAAAACTGAACAATTATACATTGTTTAAGTTGTGGACAATCTCTTAAATTTAATGTAGCTAAGTAAACCACATTCACTCCAAGCCTACAATTCCTTCTATTTCCAGATAATTTTTGGAAATTGGCATTGAAGCCAAGTAAAACAGAGTGTTATCCATTGAATGGAAGAATCAAGAATAACGTTCAATAATATTGCTATGAGAGATTCCAATAACAAAATCTGGAGTAGATTCTATAGGTTCACTATCAATAGGACCACTATTGGCTTGAATTATGATTATTTAGTTTATCGAAATTTTATTTAGGTGAAATTGTTGTACTAAGGAGGAACTGGTAAGGTTCTCTGCAGACACAATTGACCATAGCCTGAATATGAACATTGTCTGTTACTGTGATTAGAAACAGAAAATGTTTACATTCTGGGGTTGTAAATAGCCACTCACCCTAAATATTGCTTTTTGAGGTTTGCCAGTTTCTGTCATTGCATGGGTATCTTAGAATCTTGAATTTCTTTGAATGGTCTTGGCTGAACTAGTCTAATTGCTTTGTTTTCTGTTTTCACTTCAGAATTTACATTTTAATACCAAACTATTGGCATCTCTGAATGTATCTTTTATGTCTTGGCATGCAATATTATTTTTTAGGTCATTTGATATCTATTTTAAAATGCAGAAAGCAGTGCTGTTTCATTACAACTCAATTCAGCCAGTAGTATATTGAAACCTATCGCTAAGTTCCCTTTTTTAAATTTGAAACGTGTATTTGTGACTAATACCTTCCTTTCTGCAACATCAAAAACTAAATTCATGTAATTCTGTAGTAATTGCTATCTCTAGTGGCAGTTGGCATGCTGATCACTAGCAAAGATTTGATGAAGGCAATTTTAAAACTTTGTGTAGCATAGGTACTTGGTTGCAGGTTGAAAATTAGTTGGTGTTGAAATATAAAGTTGACCAAACAAGTCTGATGAATAAAGTGTCTCCTCTAATGTGTATAATGTTGTAATATCCAGAACTGATTTTTATTTTTTAAATAAGGCTGCTCTGGTTTTGCTCCAGTTCACAATAAACATTTTCAAGACTTAGTGTATTTTAAAAGTGAATTCATGTTCATTTTTATCTTTACTTAGTTACCCAAAAGAGCATGATATTACACATTATTATGGATATTGGAATTAAGTTTTTAGTTGACTTACCTACACCATGTGTGTGTATATATAAAGGATACAATTAAAAGCTAAAGACCAAGCAAGCTAAGAGTATAACAGTCTCTGTGGACTAAGCATCAGTTGACTTATTCACACTAAAGAATTAGCAATTTAGTGTTTTCAATGAATTATAAAAACTTACATAATCATAAATAAAATTTTTCATTTCAGCACAATAAAGCATTGAATCAGAGACTGAGATATGTTTTAAACCTTTGACCTTATGATTTTCTTTTTTATCAGCAGAACTATAAAATATAGTTTCATGTTTTCAAACAACTGGTTTTCTTTTGGCATACTATACTGTACTTAATATCCTTCCTGAATCTCAGCCTGCAGGTACTGGCACGCCTCTATTGGAAAAGATAGTTGTTTGGGGGGAAAAACTTTACTTTTAAATTAGATATTTTCAAATCTTAGCTTGGCTACATTTTTGCACAAGTTAAGCAAGTTGACTCTTTAAAGTGCTTCCAAATTTTTAAAATTTGGTGCCCTTAGTAATGATCATGTAAGTTTAACAAAACAGTAATAGTTGATCATAGAAAAACCATCAAAGCTATTAAGTAAAAACGTATAAACTTAAAATAAGTACTGGCGATATTGCCAATCATCTTAGTGTAAAGATTATGGTATTACAAGAAATAAATTGTACATTGTCTCATTAATTTATTAAACCCCAAATCATGGTTATTTTGATTTACACTTAAAATAATCATAATGAAAATCAGAATTAATACATAAAATATAGATTTAGGGAAAGAGTAAAAACCAAATTGGTTTCTCTGAATCAGCATTGTTTTCAAAGAATATTAGTGTAGCCCTCTGTATACGTGTTTGTTTAAACGTAAATCCAGATATTCAATGACCGTTAAAGAGTCTGAGTCTGAAACTCAAAAGAAGCTCAATGCTGTCTATTAATCTAAATAAGTAACAGGTTTTCTAAAAAAAATGTTTCCATTTCCTAGCCTTTCCTTAATATTTACTGTGGAAACTACTGTCTAACAGCAAAGCAGATACAGATTGTATCTTCAGATTTTACCTGTTTCTTCAAAAGAGTGTAGCCATGGATCATCTGAGGTGAGATTGTTGCCTTTGAGTCCTAATTTCAGATAATTAACGTAATACAACTTATTATGAAATTATGTCCTCTTCAGTTTGTGCAAAGCATACTGTATGTTATGTACAGTACTGAATTAACTTTCTCTTTATTCAGATTATCCAAAATATTCCCTGGGTCTAGACTCAAATTATGAATGCTGATGTAAGGCTTATTTCTGAGCCATTCACAATTTCCTCTTATTTTTTTTAAAAAGCGCAGTTTGTAGTTACACCTTATGAGACATCACCACTTCTTCTTTTAGTGGCTCCCGTTAGGGGTTGCCACAGCGGATCACCATCTTCCATACCTTTCTGTCCTCTGCATCTTGTTCTGTTACACACATCAACTGCATGTCCTCTCTAACCACATCCATAAAACTTCTCTTAAGCCTTCCTCCTTTCCTCTTGACTGGCAGCTCTCTATCCTTAACATCCTTCTCCCAATATACTTAGCGTGTCTCCTCTGCACATGTCCAAACCGCTCAATCTCACACTTTGTCTCCCAACCGTCCAACTTGAGCTGACCCTCTAATGCAGTGTTTCCCAATGTCGGTCCTGGGAGCACACCGTGGCTTCAGGTTTTTGTTCCAACCAGATTCCTAATCCGTGACAACACCTGATAACGCTGATTTCGTTTAATTAGCTGATATTATTTTTCTCTTATTCTACATTCAGAAAAGCACAGCAGCATGATGTTTACATTTATAAGACATTTAGAAATATTTCTGCTTTTGTCATCACCCCTGGTGAGACAAAACCGTGACTTATCAGTGAAGAGCACTTTTTGCCACTCCTGTCTGGTCCAGCGAATGTGGGTTTGTGCCCTTAGGCGGCGTTGTTGCTGGTGATGTCTGGTAAGGACCTGCCTTACAACAGGCCTACAAGCCCTCAGTCCAGCCTCTCTCAGCCTATTGCGGACAGTCTGAGCACTGATGGAGGGATTGTGTGTTCCTGGTGTGACTCGGGCAGTTGTTGTGGCCATCCTGTACCTGTCACGCAGGTGTGATATTCGGATGTACCGATCCTGTGCAAGTGTTGTTACATGTGGTCTTCCACTGCGAGGATGATCAGCTGTCCTTCCTGTCTCCCTGTAGCGCTGTCTTAGGCGTCTCACAGTGCGGACATGGCAATTTATTGCCCTAGCCACATCAGCAGTCCTCATGCCTCCCTGCAGCATGCCTAATGCACGTTCACGCAGATGAGCAGGGACCCTGGGCATCTTTCTTTGGGTGTTTTTCACAGTCGGTAGACAAGTCTCTTTAGTGTCCTGCGTTTTTAGAACTGTGACCTTAAATGCCTACTTTCTGTAAGCTGTTCCACAGGTGCATGTTAATTAATTGATTATGGTTAATTGAACATGCATGGAAAACATTGTTTAAACCCTTTACAATGAAGATCTGTAAAGTTATTTGGATTTTTAAAACATTATTGTTGAAATGCAGTCCTGAAAAAGGGACGTTTCTTTTTTTGCTGAGTATATCTATACTAATAAAAGGCAAAGCCCTCACTCACTCACTCACTCACTCACTCACTCACTCACTCACTCACTCACTCACTCACTCATCACTAATTCTCCAACTTCCCGTGTAGGTAGAAGGCTGAAATTTGGCAGGCTCATTCCTTACAGCTTACTTACAAAAGTTGGGCAGGTTTCATTTCGAAATTCTACGCCTAATGGTCATAACTGGAAGGTATTTTTCTCCATTAACTGTAATGGAGTTGAGCTGGAAGGGCGGAGTTTCATGTGACATCATCACGCCTCCCACGTAATCACGTGAACTGATTGTCAACGCAGTGCGTAGAAAACCAGGAAGACCTGCAAAAAGCTCTTAAGAAAACATGCATTATATAATTGAGAACGCAGCGAAAAACAATAAGAAGCGAGCGAGTGACATATACTACCATATTCATGAGTGTTGCTGCCTCGGAAAGAAAGCAAGGTGTAAACCTAAACTTTAAACTAAGTTCATAGACAGGCTACCGCTGGCGTTTCACATGCCCACAGGTAATGCGGGATACAAGTTTAATGAGAGGACGAGGATATAAGCGAGAGTTTTGATCACTTTATAACTAAGTTAAAATTGTAGGTGAAGGGGTGTGCTTATGCAAATTCCGAGACTGTGTTTGTGGGGATTGACAGTTAAAGGCGGTGGGGAGTCACGTCATCATCTCCCTCCCATTCATCTAATTTCGGTCTGAGCTGAGCTCAGCGGCTAATGCCGTCTTCGAAGCAACTTTGTCAGACTGCCACCAAATACTCACAGAAAAATCCACAAGTTAATACACACGCTGTCTCTATAGAGTTTCTCCACACTGAATCCTCCAGACACTACTTACAAAAGGTCACATTGACAATCGTGTTACGTTATTTTTAAAATCTGTCCTTTTCTTAGCACAAGCACAGCTGAGAAGCTTCGATGCATGTGCTCCATAACGCGTTAAAAATAATGCATTTAATCACACTTTGCATTACAAGCAAAGGGAGCTTTTGTCAATGCATGATTTCCTGGTACTGTACACGATTACATTGATCAGCGCATCCCGATTCATTTTATCCTCGCACCACCTTAGTTTGAGAAGAAGTCTGAAAAAATATGAGGTTAACACAGAAAAACATCACCAATTCAAGCTTTATGAATAATCGATTCGCCATCAATAATTGTTTTGGTAAAGCCATCCTCCTTCCATTTTATAATTTTTCCGCCAATAGCCATGATTAAATGAGCGGTAAATAAAGTAAGAGCAAAGCGAGGGTGACTTATTTAGGCAGGCATATATATGACAGCAACACTCATGACAATGTCAATCATGTTACGTTATTATTAAAATGTTTCCTTTTCTTTTTCATTACTTCTTTAACACACTACTTCTCCGCTCGAGGCGGGATTTTGCTATATATATAATATATGAATGACCTCCAAAGAGCGCTGAGACTTTTGATATCATGAGCGTGTCTGCAAAAACTGTGGTCTCCTGCCCAGCAAAAGTCGAGCAGCCAGCGCGCGCGCATAGCTGTGCCGGCCTTTGAGACGCTGACTGCGCTTCTGCTTTAAGTCAAAGTGAGCACTTTTAATTTTTTTCATCCTCCCCTGCGCTATAGCCCAGACAAGTGCAAACACGGGACCCCTTTTCTACACCACGGCAAAATAATATTAAGGCGATTCACACTTTCTTTTGCACATATACGATTATGAGGTCCTCACCTCGGATTATGAAAACACGCACACGAGTGGAGGACTGACAGTGCCATCACAGCCGATTAATGGCGGGACGTCTCACCAGTCTACACAAGGCGATCATAACGTCAGCGAACACATCTCTATACTATAAAAGAAAAAGGCAACTTTCCTTTCTTTACACCTTTTTTCCTTTTATCCCAAACCAAAGCCTTTCTCTCTTAACACTGCAGAGGACACAAAACTAATTTTCTTTAAATGCCGGTAAGGCACATTACCACAGGCACAAATTTGAGCGTTCACATAGAAAATGTAATTTCTATACCACAGCCGTCGTGTAGCGCCTTTCAAAAGGGATCAACTACCGAGAGATGATCCATATACATTTTAGCTGCTGTTAGTTACTTACCTGTTGTGTTACACAGTCTTTAAAATGTAGTTTACCTGAAACCACTCCAGTAGTGCTCAATGTACCTGTACTTCTTAAAACGTTAATGTTTTACTGTTTAATAACTTATAGACTATATTTTATTATTTTTCCCTTGCACTCAGTGACCAAAGCTATACACCTAGATAGGTATATATATATATATATATATATATATATATATATATATATATATATATATATATATATATATATATATATATATATATATATATATATATATATATATATATGTATGTGTGTGTGTGTGTGTGTATGTGTGTGTATATATATGACAGCAGCAATCCAAGCTGTGAGAAAACACTAAAAAGGAGGCATGTCAGGCGTTGTGGTACATTTTCTGATGCAGCTAGACTAAAACAACTTTGTGACGCTGCCGCCAAATACACAAAACAATTACTTTGACAATCATGTTACATTATTTTTAAAATGTTTCCTTTTCTTTTCATAACTTCTTTAACACATGACATCGCTGGTATTTTGCTATATATATATATATATCACAGCGACACTCATAACAGTGACAAAACAATTACATTAACAATCAAGTTACGTTGTTTTCAAATTTTTCCTTTTCTTTTTCGTACCTTCTTTAACACACTACTTCTCCGCTGGTATTCTAGTAGTATATATATATATATATATATGTGTGTGTGTGTGTGTGTGTGTGTGTGTGTGTGTGTGTATATATATATATATATATATATATATATATATATATATATATATATATATATATATATATATATATATATATATATATATGTATATATATATATATATGTATATATATATATATATATATATATATATATATATATATATATATATATATGTATATATATATATATATATATATATATATATATATATGTATATATATATATATATATATATATGTGTATATATATATATATATATATATATATGTGTGTATATATATATATATATATATATATATATAAAATAAATAAATAGATTTATTTATTTGTTTATTTATCAGTGGCGGACCGTGCATTTCACACCTAGGCCTTCAGTAGTGCTCCGTCTGAATCAACCCGCCCCTCAAAAACTAATTTATGGTTATAAAAACCATCTTAATATGCAGAAATACAGTATAAAGAGCTGTTGCATTGCAGATAACTCATAATGCCTTTATTGAATAGACAAACCAGGGGTGAACAAGTTCCTTTCTACTGCAGCTAAAGCCGCGGCACACATAAAAAAACATCAAAAATAACTCGTATACTTGTAATATTATTTAAGAAAATCGCAACATTTTACTCACCAAAAATTAGGATTATTTGTAAAAAAAATCCATCCTCCTCTTTTTCCTCAATCAGTTCAATTACTCAGTTGTACAGATTATCCGTACACTTCATTTCCATCAAAAAGTCCCTTTCTATCGCCATCGAAGCTAATGCTGAAAGTCGAATCTGCCCTGTCGTACTTCTGGCATAAGTTTTAATTCACTTTAGGGCTGAAAATGTCCGCTCGACAGAAGCAGTGGACACGGGAATGGTCACCGTCAAACATACCAATGTGTACAGCTGCCCCATGCTCTCATTCAGATTTTTCTGATGAAGGAAGTCAAGGAGATCAGTGGGAGATTTTCCTGCAAAATCATCCATGGCATACATTGCAGTCAGTTCTGTTTTTAGCCGAGACAGATCAAAAAACGCTCAGTCACTCTTGTGTTAAACTGGAGAAGGCTGCATGCGGGAAATTTTTCTTGTATTCCCGAAATTTCTGGGGTGAGAGGACCATGACAAATATCAGTTTTTTGTGGTCTTGAAATCTGGTCTGTGTTGCACGGGAGGATCTTGTGCATGACCTCTTCGTGCGCTCGGAGCACCTGCGGTGCGTTCAGTGGCCTCGTAGAGTTCCTCATATCGGCTTCTATCTCACTCAACGGTGTCACAGAACTCCTTTACCATAGCCAGACAAAACTGCACATCCAGTTTTTTGTCCTGTAGTATTGAAAAGAGCACGTCTGAATACTCAAAAATGCCATTGAATGTGTGAAGCAAAAAACAAAACTCAAAATCATCCAGACATGCTTTAAACCCATCAGCACAGCGCACTATGTCCTCATCATACTTGTCATGATGCTCTAGAATGTGATGAAACAGTTCCTTTAGAGCATCTCTCTCCTCAAAGACCGTATTGACCACTCTGGATGTGTACTGCCACCTTGTTGGTGCCACACGAGGGAGACGCCGCTGGCAGATTTCGTCCAGTAGTTGTGTGCGCCGAGGTGATCTAGAAAAAAATGCAGCAAGGCCATTGAGGTGGCCGAAAAAGATCTTGCATTCTTTAAGCTTTCAGGCCCCTTGAGTCAGTACTAAATTGAGCCTATATGCATAGCAGTGTATGAATAAAGCCAAAGGTGCTCTCTCTTTAACTTTAGCCTGCACCCCATTTAATCCAGAAGACATGACTGCTGCGCCGTCAAAACACTGCGCCACAACTTTACCCAGACATTCATCTGTAGTGTCATCGGCTCACTTCCCACTGGTAACATCTTCAAATCTGACAAATCTTTCCTTGACGCCTGTGCCCATTACGTAACGCAGGACCAGTGCTAGCTGCGCTGTGTTACTCTCGTCTGTCGTCTCATCCACCATAATAGAGACGAACAGTGCTTTTTTAATGTTGCTTCTTATCTCTTCTCCCATCACTTCAGCAATAGCAGTGATCAGGTCGTTTTGTATTTTATCCGATGTCCCACTAAACACTTTATTGGTGGACAGGTGGTAATGTAAATCCGTGTTGCTGTCAGCAATGAGAGAAAGAAGCTCCACATAGTTCCCTCTGTTATTGGATCCCGCGCTTTCATTGTGTCCCCGAAACGAAAGTTCCTGTTTGCCCAAAAAAATGACACAGTCTATCAGTCTTTTTAAGATTTCTCTGTTTTTCTTCACCTTTTCGTTTTTGAGCTCCATTTCCCTGCGCACTTGCTCATTCAGCTATAGATCCACTCTGGTTTCCCCAAAAGTTTTGGAAAACACCGTTGCTTGTAAGTGTCCGCCAGTGCTTTGATGTCTCATTGCTGCCTTGGTTAGGCAAGTCATATTTAGAAACCCATTGTGGCTCCAAACACAATGATCATGTCGATCAGTGGCTAATAACGAGCACTCTCAGCAATACAATTTGCAGTGTTCCTCTGACCCTGTGAGCCAGGGGTACCGCTCGTAGTTGGTAACCTGAAAGTGGCAGACAAATCCTCTTCCTGGTTATGACAGGCTAGCTAGCTTCGGAGTTGTCCAACCTTTCTTAACAATGCCCAGCTTTTCTTGAAAAGTCCGTCTTGAAAATGGCCTTGAAAGTAAATCTGCCACCAAATCTATTTCTTCTCCTCCTTCAGCCATTGTGGGGTAACAAAATAGCTATTACACCAGCCTGCCCAATCAATGGGTCTGAATACGGTGACGTTGCCGTACGCCTGCTATAGGGCCCTACTGACACCAACTCAAAATCTGATTGGTTGAAGCAACAGTTTAATCAACATTTATTTTGTGTTAGAGGGCCAGCAGAACGAATTATGAAGGCCTCCGGGCAGACTTCTCTGACTCTGCCTGGCAACAAATGATGGCTGAAATATGATTCGTTAAATGCTTTAATACGAAAAAACAGGTCTGGAAGCAGCACGACCATCGGAAAAGCTGTGAAAGGAAGCGGACAGACTATTTGGAATTATTTAATCAGTATTCATGGACAAAATGTAATTAACATCAGTTTGTGATTCAGATATTTTTTTAGGCCAGCAGAGAAGGCCTTGCAGGCCCTGATGGCCCACCACTGATATATACACTAAGGGGCTTTGCCTCCTGCTCGCTTCACTCGCCAACCCCTGTTTTTGGTTTTCTGGATGCACACTTAAGATTTTTTTTCTTTGAATTGTTGCTATTTCATTAGTTTCACTTTTATTTCAGAACTTCTGTAAAAATAATATTTGGAATTTTTCAAGTCCCAATATACTGAATCTTTTAAATGAAGTCAGTGTTTAATGACTTTGTACCATAATTCAGGATAGGTTTCTCTGTTTGGAATTTCAGCACAGACAAAACGATC
The DNA here is from genome assembly GCF_016835505.1 of Polypterus senegalus. Classification (NCBI taxonomy): domain Eukaryota; kingdom Metazoa; phylum Chordata; class Cladistia; order Polypteriformes; family Polypteridae; genus Polypterus; species Polypterus senegalus. The sequence goes on from NC_053154.1 coordinate 187,130,803, forward strand.
ATCAGCAGTTAATAATATTTTTTGCAAAGTAACCAATAAATGCATGTGAGATAAACCCCGTTTTTGAAATTCTCTGACTTAAACTTCAAAGCCTTACAATATTTACAAACTTCTGACATATTACCTATGTCCATATATTCGATCTCTATTCGCCTTTTCGTTATTTTTCCGATTAATAATTTCTGTTTGTTTGTGCTAATGCTCTGCATGTGTTCCGCGCCTACGTGTTTTTTTTTTTTTTGTTTTGAATTTCAGTTTTCATTATCTCTGACCTGCTCTGCATGTCTTTGGCCCCCTTGTTTTGTCTTTATGACGTTTGACTTTTTCTACTCTGTCTTATTTCTGACCTCTCTTTGTCCTGCTTTCTTTTTTTAATGACACCTGGTCCGTGGTGATTATTTTCCCCTTTTTTGAGTAATAATTTCCATTTCTTTGCGCTACTGCGATCTTTACTTTCTTTTTTTATACTTTCTAATTTTCCTACTTTTGTATTCTTCAACTTTCTCCACATGTGTATCACGCCTTTTTTTTTTTTTTTTGCTTTCATAATCTCTAACCTGCTCTGCATGTGTATAGCGCCAGTGTTTGTGAACATCTTTATGACGTTCTACTTTGTCTTTTACTCTCTGTGTTTTAATTCTGTGCCCGATTGGACATGCTTTTTTTTTTTCAGTTCCACTTGTTCCGGTCAGATAATTACTTTCTTTATTTTCTGAATTTGCACCTAGATTATTGTTTTTCTTTTTTTTCTCTCCAACGCTTTTGAGTTTCTTTTCTCCACCCTGCTTTCTCTTTTGCTTAGTTGTCTACATTTCATTTATAATGTATTGTCCTTATATGCTTTATATGCGCTTAGAGCCCTGGATCTGCGTGTGCTCAAAGCCTATCCACAACTGAGTGTTTTGCTGCCTCTGGTCTTATTTGATATTGGTTGTAAGTAGTGCGTGTCCTGCAAGAATATCATGTTCTACGTCCCCATGAGACGGTCCTGGCTCAATCTCTTGGCACAAAGTCTCATGTCTGTGGTCCCTGCAAGATGCTCCGTGGCCAATCTTTCATCTCGCGGGTCTTTTAAGTGTCATCCGTGATCTTCACATGAAGATCATGTCTCGTATTCCTATTGTTTCTCTCCATGATTTTTTTTTTTATAATAGAGAGATATATTTTTCACCAAACTTAGTTTTCTAATTTCTATATTGTTCCCAAAACACAGAACTTGGGAAATAACACATCACTTAATTGCCCAGGATTCCAATCAAAAACAGAGGCTGGTTGGAACAAAAACCTGCAGCCACAGTGTGCCCCCATATCCGAGGATAGGAAACACTGCTCTAATGTACTCATTTCTAATCCTATCCATCCTTGTCACACCCAGTGCAAATCTTAGCATCTTTAACTCTGCTACCTCCAGTTCTGTCTCCTGCTTTGTGGTCAATGCCACCATCTCCAACCCATATAACATAGCTGGTCTCACTACCGTCTTGTAGCCCTTCCCTTTCACTCTTGCTAATACCCGTTTGTCACAAATTACTTATGAGACATCACAGCTTAATGAATAATCTATAGTACATCGTTAGCATGGCTGTTTTACTTACACAGCTTGAAGAGTCTTAATGCACCTGTCACATCATGGGGAAATGGATGTCTTATTCAAAACTGAAAAAGAAATAAGTCCCTTTCTAATTAACTTGTTTCAGAAGGAAAACATTTATTAATGCTACTTTAATTAAGTATATTGAAGCTCTGCTAACCTTTTGAATGCCTTAATAACACTGTTCACTTCATATTTTGCTGTCTAGATGGGTAGGGGAGAGAGATGTGAATTTATTTGGATAATATATAGCATGTTATGTGTGTCGGACTTATAATTCACTATAGTGTAATCTTTAAAAACTAACATTGATAAGTGAAACTCGCCAAAGCATTTTTCACTGCAAATGTTCTTAATTTGCTGGTGACCATCTTTGCTGAATATCTTTCAAGAAATTCACCACGCAACCAGCTTAGAATAACATTTTTCCCCAGTGCGCCATGATGCTTTGTGAAGCCAGCGTGACATCACAGTACTGTAGCAGCAATGAGCAGGACTTTCAAGAATGTGTCCAGTGAGATGTTTCCAATCTGCTTCAGGCATGATGATGTCACAACCTGGAAACCAAAAAGGTTGAAGTATTTTCATTTCAGGTTTACATAATCTGACAATAATGAGAATATTTTCAGTACTGGCAGTGAAATTAAATATACAACACTGACTGGCTGATGTGCATACATAATTAGCCATGTGCCAAACAACTAGTCAAAACAAGTACAAATGCTTTTCAACATTTTCATGGGGTTTGCTCATCACTAGTAAACCCAATTAAAACTATAAAAGGGTAAAAGAGCACAATATGTACATTCTGTAATTTAAGCAAGCAACAAGTTTCCTCCCTAAATCCCAGCAAGGTAGCCACTGCCTTGTACTGAAAATGACATAAAAACAAAACCATCATATTGATGAAACTGAATGTGTATCTCTAAAGCCTAATTTTATAGATTTACCTGCGAAAAGCAATGTACTGTAAAAAAATTGTAAATGTGGAATTAGGTGAAATTCTCAGATGATTTTATTATTTTCTCATGGAGTGAGGAGAGTCAGTGGCTTGATGTAGGATAATAAAAGCAAAAAGAATTGAAAATGGTCCTCACACAAAAATATTTACCTTAACACAACTTAATACTCTATGCAGTATATCTTTATTGACGTGAAATTATAACAGACTCTTCAGTTAAACCCTGTGTGCTTTCAATTTTCCCAGAGGAACATAATTATATTCTGTTGAAATCACTCCTTAATTTTATACAGCAAATTGTTGTCTTGTTTTTTTTTGTGAATGTACTCAACAATAATCAGCAATATACTATATATCTATATATATCTATATATATATATCTATATATATATATCTGTCTATATATCTATGTCTATATCTATATCTATATATATCTATATATCTATATATCGATTGATATATCATAGATATCTACTGTATATATCTCGATAGATCTAGATCTCCCTAGAGATCGATAGATAGAGAGAGAGTTATATATATTTATATAGTTACATATTTACCACCTAGCCTTTTTGTTTAATTCAGATGTATTAAACTTACTGTTCTGTTTAAATGACAAATCATTTCAAATAGACTCTTGGAAGAAAAAAACATTATTTTCCACCTACACTTGATCTATGACAGTCATCTTTCCATTTACTGAACGTGCTTAATCCAGTATCAAGGTGATAGAGAGTCTACACTTTTTGGCCACAAACGGTGAGTAATCTGAGTAAGATATCAGTTAAACTACAAAATGCATATTACGTAGCACAGTAAGATTACTAAATTCTGTAAATAAAGTTTTGTAAATGTGTCTCATTTTAACCATATTTATTGAGGAAGCAAAAAAGTGAAGCAAAGCACATGTGTATTGGGACTTTCTTTTCAAATTTAAAATGCTTCTGCAGTATAAGTAAGTAGTTAATTAAACATGGAGTATGAAATGCAGGCTGTTCTTTTAATATTCTAATTCCAATGAAGATCTGCAGTCACTGCAGCTCTGTAGTGGACCATAATTGAGCACCCCAGTTCAGGAATAAATATAGAAGACTAGTAGAGTCTGCATATGTTCTAACCTTAGAGGCATCTCTTGGGAGAAAGTAATTGAAAGCAGGCTGTATTTTATTTGTTTTATAAAAATGCGAGAAATTACTATAAGCAGCAACCTTGAATCTATACCAGTTATATCAGTCATACTACACTTTTTTACTTCCTGCCATCATTCTCAATTTAAATAGACTATATATATTCACATTTTATTTGTTTTCCCCATATATTGCAGAACTCCTATACTTCCTTCACAGATAACAAATGCATTTTTTCCTACATCCACACACTAGCACTGTAATTCAGCTGTTTGTCTTGTCAATCTTGCTCTTATCCTTTTTCTGTTTTATGACCAGTTATGAGCCACCAACCTCACTCTCCTTTCCTCTCCCTTAAAGTCTACAATATGCACTTTATAGTCATATGTGAATTGTTGATTCATAATTTTAAACTGTGGAGCAGAAGGAGGTAAAACAAGGATAAATGTGTCTTTCTCCCAAACATTATGTACATTCTTCACAGCCTTAGGTTTGGTTGTGGTAGGGGGGATGGTCCTCTTTTGTGTTTGATATAGTTAAACTGTTGACAGTCACTAAATTTCTGTTCTTTTGTGAATCAATGAAAATCATTCACAAAAAAGGGCATTTCGATTCTTGTCATGATTGTATCCTTCACGATCACAGGACATATGACTGGTCAGAATTTCTCTGTTGTATATACATCTAATTTAAATCTAAAATAGTGTGCCAATTGTAACCAGTAGTGCGTGCCACCAAGCCACTAAACCCCAGACACAGCAATGTCCACCACAGTTCTGGGTTCAAATAAAGGGTTTTAATGTGTTTTTCACCAGCATGTTTCTAATAGAGCACCAGGCAAAATCAACCCAAAAATAAAACAACCAAAACAATCCTTCCTCTAAGTGAGCATTGCCTGCTGCCTTCTGACTCTGACTCCTCCAAGTGAGGTAGCAGTCTTATTTTTAAATTGGACCCGGGAATGCTTCCAGTGTCACAGCAGTGGTCATTTTGAGCACTTCTGCGTTATATGTAAACCAGGACAGTCCTCCCCCAGGAGCGCCCTTCTGCAGTACCCATGGACCCTGACAGTGCTGCTTTTCTGCACTGCAACTCCAATGCAACCCTATGGGAGTCCTAACTAGGACCAGCCTGGAGGATCAATGCTGGAAATGAACTGACACTGACATTCATGATTTCCAAGCCCATCCATTATGCTTCTGATCCAACTGGGGTAAGGATCACTAATCATTCTTGCCCGTTTGCATGTCCTTCCACATTCTCCTTCCATCATGACTTCCCAGCCAGGTTAATATTCATTCTCTAACCTTTCGGGATGTCAGTCCCTTTGTCCAGGCATTTACACAATACACAGCTTGCAAGGAACTGTGTTTAACAATATGCATAGTGCAGTGTGTGGCTGAGGTGGTTTAATGATAAGTTAGCTGCGTCTAGAATATGGAACAAAAAAAGAACTTCAAGAATAAGTTGAGACATCTAAATTGGGCAGACCTAAATGACTAGTCTGGAAAATGAGAAGTCCAATCACCTTTCTATTTCTGCTAATTAAAAACTGATGATGTTTTCATCTTCCACAATATCAACACCAACTGTTTCAACATAGTCTATTAATACTCATTTAACCAATTTACCATGTAACTGATCAACAATTTTCGCATTAGTTCATTTCACTTCATTTCTCGGTGCTAGGACTGCCTGTGTACTCATTTCTTCTGTTGATAACCCTTAGGGATGAAATTTTTCAATAAGAATTGGACATAATAATTCTTCTTTTATTGGGAACTTAAAGTGAGGTAAACATAAAAATTTATAAGATTTGAGAGTGCAGGATCTGTGTCAGCATTCACACAAATGGGAAGTGAGAGGACTGTGGGCACATTACGATACATCCTTCTTTCAACAGTAATTCAGCCGGTGGAATACCGGATGATGTTAATGGTTGTAGATATTTTATGGGATATTGTAAGTTGATGTTTCCATCTTCCACACCATCACCACCCACTGTTTCAGCATAGTCTATTGATATGCATTTAACCAATTTGCTGTGTAACTAATCGACAATTTTCACGTTAATTCATTTGACTTCGTTTCTCAGTGCTAGGATTGCCTATGTACTCATTTATTCTGTTGATAACCCTTTGGGATGAATTTCTTCAAAAAGATTTGGACACAAAAAGTCGTCTTTTATTAGGAACTTGAAGTGACAAAAATGTAAAAATTTATAAGAGCTGAGAACACAGGAACTGTGTCTGACAAAGCATTCACACCAAGAAGTGAGAGGACCATGGACATAGGGCGTTAACCAGAAATAGTTGAGATGAGGGTGGGACTTGAATAAATCTCTTGGCAATAGTCTTGTCTCGCGGGACTTGAAAAAATCTCATGGCAATAGTCTTCTCTCACCTCAAGATTTCTTTTATAATAGAGAGATTTATTTGCGTTTATATTGGCATAATGGAGTGTGAATTATATACACAAAAATAAATGGTTATTATTCTTCTCTAATAAAGGAACTGCAAATAGCTAAAAAGTAGGGAGTACAACAATCCAAATTAAAAAAAAATTGTATGATTTAAAAACTTTTTTTTTTGTTTTCACAAGTATCAACTAAAAGGACAAAAAAATATTTTGTACTTTAGGGATTTCTCTCCAAAAAAAAAAAAAAAAAAAGGGTTTTACAGTACATAATCAAAGGCCCCAGGGACGCCGGCACAAGCTCTGGGTTGTATTGGGGGGGGGCTAGGTTTTGGGACATACTCCGGCCGAGTTTGGCCAAGGGACAGTTCAGCTCCCTCAGATTGCGAGGCCGTCCTTTGTTTTTCTACGAGCTCTATGAGCTCTGCCATGTTCGTGAATTGTCTACCCCAGACCGGCTGGGTGAAGCCACCTGCTCTATTATTTGGAAGGGCTTCAGTTTCTGTGGCCGCAGCCACTGCCCTACCTTTGCCCATAGGAACCAGGCTTGCTGTGGGGTTGGCCGCTCTGGGTCAAACCTCCAGTTTTTCAGGCTACTCACCTGCCAGTCTGGGGCACCCCTAGGTGGAAATCGGGACTCTGGCTTCACAGGGAGGCGGGCACTATTCTCCGAGAGAGCATAAACAGCCCTCTTCGCCTCCCTCTTCCGAAGCAGCCCAAGTCTGTGAGCCCCTCCCGAACACTCCCTGGCCTGTCTAGATTGCCTAGTGGAGCATGCCGGGAGCAGAGCCGGTACCAGGCCACTCCGAAACACGGGACACCCTCCCCGCCTGGAAACTCAGCCCCGGTACGGTCCCACCTGGATGTGTTGCAGGTCCTGTCCCCATCTCTTTCAGGACTTCTCCATCCTGCCGGCTACGCCAATGAGACATACTCAGATAAAGGTTTGGGGCAGCCTCCCGTATAATCTGGTTTCCTGGCTGCAAAATCATTTTGTAGAAATACAGAGCACTGAAGTGCATACAACCGACTCCAAAACAAGACTGAGGGAAAAGGGGAAAATGGGGAAAAGGGTGGGCTTTTAAAGGGGAAGACAGGAAGTGAGGTCATAAGGATCGGGCATGTGTTCATCGCTCATTGGATCAGGCCCGGACGTGACATCAGGGGGGCTGGAGCTGGTAAGGTCTGTTTCCATTGGTTCGGTCCCAGAAGTGATGTCAAGAGAGCCAGGGGGAGTCTCCCAGGAATGGTCTACAGGGAAGTGAGAAAAAGAGTCAGTGCACTTTGCCACATCCCGGCATGCCTCCGAACTGCCTTTGTTTAAGCCCTTTAGCTGCCTCCCATGCGCACGTGTGTGACAATGTGTATACGTATAATCCACCACACCACCAATTTTGATCGCATTCACTTCATCCATGAGCTTGCTTCATCCTCTGCCGCTACATGGTTGCTTCACTTTTAGTTCCAGTTTTATACTTGTGCTTATTTCTGCCTTTTTTTGGGGCTGGGGGTGTGAAAAAAAGAGCGCAAATAGAAACGGGGAAAAAAAAATCACACCACACTATCGATCTCTGAATGTTCTTTTTCTCCCTTGTGTGCTCTCGACACGAGCAGTGTAATACAGTGACATTTGATTTTAGGGACATGTGAGAGCAGGGAATTCCCATGTGAGACCACAAACAGTAGCAGGACATGGTCAATTTTTACTAAGCAGTGCTTACAAATCAAGAGTAACATCGAGTCTGAGTCCTTCGGCCAATGCGTTGCTCTCGATAGTGTCAAAACTGTGACTCACGATCTTTAATCAGTAACATTTCTAGGACTTCCTCAGCTATATGTTTATTTCCTTTTCTTGAAGAAGACATTTCCCTAGTACAAATGACCAATTGTAGACAACTATATATTGCTGAAAAGGTTTGAAACTCCACTATTCTATGGTGATGAGACTTTTACTGTATGCAGCGTGACATGGGTGAGACCTTTGATAAAAGCAGATTCGCTCAGCTATGATGTGATACTCACTTCTGCATATACGTCTGCAAACTGAATATTTTACTAATGAAAGAGGGCAAGCAACATGGAAGCATAATTCATTAGAAAGAAGAAATCCTTGAGTATTTAAAAATACCGTTATTTATTTTGCTTGAGTTGTGGGTTTATTGTAGTATACCCAAACAACTTTGAAATATGGCCTGCCAGGGTGACACCTTATGCATAAGTGGTTAATAAACATTTTAAGTTCTTATTTACATTTAACGTTTTGCTTTTACTTTAATATATTATCTTGGTAGTTTTTTATATTGTTGATGCTGTTTTAACTTCCAGTTTTAATTGACTTTGCTTAAATGCTTAAGTTTAACTTCTTTAAAATTCCATTTTGTATAGTAAAACTGAAATGTTTCTTGCAGTGTGTAGACCATACAACAGTGTATGTTTTTATTGATTTCCAATTTTCTATTAAATATGAATCAGCCATATACACTGAGGTTATTGGAAAATGATTGCCATTATCCTTACACCTCTACTGTACATCAGTTAAACTTTTCCACCAATAATTTATGTGCTGTGTAGCATTACTTAAATAGGTAAATCACAACAATGTTGAAATACTAGGTGATTGATTCTATCCTGGCAGCCATTCAGGGGCAACTGGGCGAAAAGACAACTCGGCGACATTCTTTACCAGTTAGGTAATAGTTAGGTTCAAAGAGATTTTTTAATGATATTTAAATGACAACATAGGGTGCTTGAAAATCCACAAAATCACCTGCTTTATGAGAGTCCCAATACGTCGAGAGTAAAGATATTCCTAAAGCCGTACTCGCAGGTCACCTTTTGTATTCTAAATAACTTTATCATATGATTACAATCAATACAATTTATATAAAGGATTAGCAATTTTGGTTGCAGAAGATAATGTAAGATGGAACAAACTCTATCTGCAGAATAAAGTTTGTTCGTCAATTATATAAATTTATTTACAACATTTTAAATCACGTTGTCATTTAAATATAATTAAAAGAAATCTCTTTGAACCTAACTATTACCTAACTGGTAAAGGATGTCACCGAGTTGTATTTCGCCAAGTTGTTTCTTCGCAGACTTGCCTTTTCACCGAGTTGACTGTCATCCAGTTGCCACCAAACCCCTAATAGTCAACCTAGGACAGGATTCTAGTTTATCAGAGCTCACACACACAAACAACCCATCAAGAGATTCACAACCATGAATCTGAATTTCTGAGGCACAAATGCTAATTGCTGCATCACCACAGTGCCAAATAACTTACATGCCAGTTACTTTCCTAAATGTAAAATATGTTGAAAATATCTGCAGAAATTATATTTGTGTTAACATTTTACCCATAAAGTGTATGGTTTTTATAACATCATCCATCCATTGTAAGATTAACTGTTGGAGGGGCCAGCACTTATTCTGGCAGAATCAGGCACAAATTGACCTCTGTGCTTGATGCCAATCCATCATTGGGTACACTGGCATACACTGGCGTCATCATTCATATGACACAAGACAGAGCTGTCTGCTTTCTTTACTGTTTTTCTCTCTCTCTCTCTCTCTCTCTCTTTCACACACACACAAACACATTTTTGCAATGCATTAGGCCAGCTGAAGTGCCTATAGAAAAATCCACACAGTACTTGGTCCAGGAATCAAGGCTAACCACTTAAATCTCTTTATTGCCCAGATAATGCACACTTTTTTTTTTTTTCCATTTACGTAATTTGTTGGTGTTATGAGAAAAATATTTAATATGCATGTTTATCAAATGGTTATTTTAAAAAAGGAAAATATTAGCAGTATTGACCTTGTCTGGTGTTTTTCTGTATATTTATATCCTTTAGAATAATAAATAAGGCCATGCTACAACTCTCTTGACATGATTCATACCCACATATCTCTGCCTGCATGAAAAAAAGAACATTTTGTATTAATCATGATGTGATTTTGTTTTTCTTTAATTTTTAATTTAGCTTTTTTTTAATTATGGTTCTTTGCCTCTGCAGAAACTGGGCAGTAGCATGCAGTCAGATGAGGGTACAGAGTGGCTCCTTGAACTTCTAACAGAGGTGCAGCTTCAGCAGTATTTCCTACGCATACGTGATGATCTTAATGTCACCCGCCTCTCACATTTTGATTATGTAAAAAATGAAGATCTTGAAAAAATCGGCATGGGCCGTCCAGGTGGGTACTGTTTTAAAATTGTAACTTGTATGAGAGGTTTTTGAAGGCTTGAGTTACATGATTAAAATTGTACTAATACACCTTGAATTTTATGATAGGTACAAAGAGGCAAACATTAAATAAATAAAAAAAAATTTCATTCCTTAGTAGCAAAGTATTCACTTTTCACAAACTCTATATTTCTCTTCAGAATTTATATTTCTTTTTCTCTTTGTTTTCATTTGGAAAGAAATGCCACGTGCTATAAAGAAATGAAGCCTGCTAATTCCAAAAATGTTTTTTAAAGTTACAGTATCCTCAGACTTTTTGGCCAGTGATTCTTCAGCAATATGTTGAAATAAAGAGTGAAATGTATATATTTTATCAACGATTAATTTGATAAAACTGAAAAAATAGCTTTCTTTCAAATAAGTTATTATGGCTCTGTTTACTAATCTCAGAAGGCAGTAGGAAGCTGGCATCTTTCATTATAAACAATAGTGCTAAAAAGGCATTACTTGTAAACAGATTACATTAAGCATAAGCAACTGAAATTAGTTTACTTACTCATATAAGATACAGAGCATATGAATTCAGTGTCAGTTAATCTTTTAACTGTTTTTCTTCTCTCATGCACAGCATGTGCATCTTTTAGATATGAAAGGAATATCATAATCCTCAGAAGAAAATCCCCATACAAACATGGGTATAATGTGCAAACTCTGCACATAATGGCCATTGATTAAAAATGTGGTCTACAATCTGAAACCATATAATTTGGTTGAGGGAATATAAATAAAATAGCGATATATATCAGGGGTAGTCAATTATGGTTTAAGGAGGTCCGAATATCCTGATATACAGGTCCACAACCTCATCTTGATTAAGTTGCATTATAATTTAGTTATACATTAAAATTTATTTATATAAATTGAAGTAGCATTGCCATTTTGTCAACTTCTGCACTGTGTGAAGTCAATGAATCAAATCAAACAAAGAAAGCTTTAATTCAATGCCATTTCAACAATAATTATGTTCAGTGCAACTCTGAACTCTGGAGGGCTACATACAATAATAAATAAAATAAATAAGAAAAAATAAATGACAAAAGTAAAAGCAAGGTAAATTTGACATTCAGTTGAGAATTATAAATAACGAGTACTTTCATAATATGTTTTAACATCAACAAAAAAAAAGACTTGGCCTTATATAAAAATAAAATATGTAAGAGATTTTATTATGTGCACAACTGAACTGAGTAAATCTGAACATCTTTAAATAACTGAACGTATCTTTCCCTCTTTCCCTCTTTCTTTCCCTCGTATTCCACTGCCTACTTTCTCTTCTTCAGTGAGAGAAGTGAGCTCTTGCATTGTCTGCCAGGATTTTAAATTTGGGCTGGAATGCTGTCAGTGCCATCCTCATGTATGTGTGAAGATTGTCATCACTGAACGGTTTTTTGTGACGTCCCAAAATCTACGCAACTCTGAGGGAAGACTCGTTAGCGAGTTGTTGGCCAGTTAATGAATGTGTTAAAATCCTCGTTGATCCAATCGTTGGGTGACTTTAAGATCTCAAATTTTATGTAGCCTAACTGGCGAATTTAGTGGGTTACTTTTTTCAAATGTAATTTTGAGTTTAGTTTCATAGTGGCGTTTCACATTCCCACTTTTAACCACTGCCACTGTCTCAGAGCAGATGAGACACAGCGGTTTCAAGCTTCCAACGGGAAGTATGAACATAAACACCTCGGTCCATTCCGGATTTAAAACCCGGTTTTCGGTTTCAAGCATCCGCCGTTTAGCAAAAGCCAAGGCACATTAACTCACAATTTCACTGCTTTTCTCTCTTTCTCTTGTGTTCTCATTTATACTAATAAAAGGCAAAGCCCTCACTGACTCACTCACTCACCCACTCACTGACTGACTCATCACTAATTTTCCAACTTTCTGTGTAGGTAGAATCCTGAAATTTGGCAGACTCATTCCTAACAGCTTACTTACAAAAGTTGGGCAGGTTTCATTTCAAAATTCTACACGTAATGGTCATAACTGGAAGCTATTTTTCTACATATACTGTAATGGAGTTGAGCTCGAAAGCCGTGGGGGGGCGGAGTTTCGTGTGACATCATCATGCCTCCCACGTAATCACGTGAACTGACTGTCAACGCAGTAGGTAGAAAACCAGGAAGTGCTCCAAAAAGCGCTGAAGAAAACATGCATTATATAATTCAGAAGGCGGCAAAACAATAAGAAGTGAGCGAGTGACATATACAACCATATTCATGAGTGCTGCTACTTCGGAAACAAAGCACGGTGTAAACCTAAACTTTAAATTAAGTTCATAGACAGGCTGCCGCTGGTGTTTGTCATGCCCACGGGTAATGCGGGATACAAGTTTAATGAGAGGACACAGGATATAAACGAGAGTTTTGATCACTTTGTAACTAAGTTAAAATTGCAGGTGAGGGGCTGTGCTTATGTAAATTCCAAGAGACTCTGTTTGTGGGGGATTGACAGTTAAGGCGGGTGGGGGAGTCACATCATCATCTCCCCTCCCATTCATCTCATTTCACTCTGAGCTGCACTCCGCAGCTAACGTAGTGTTACAACTTTGTGACCCTGCCACCAAATACTCACAGAAAAATCCACAAGTTAATACACACACTGTGTCTAGAGTTTCTCCACACTGAAACCTCCAGGCACTACTTACAAAAGGTTACATTGACAATCGTGTTATTTTTAAAATAGCTCCTTTTCTTAGCACAAGCAGAGCTGAGAAGCTTCGATGCATGTGCTCCATAAAGCGTTAAAAATCACGCATTTAATCACAAGCAAAGGGGAACTTCTGTCAATGCATGATTTCCTGGTACACTGATTACATTGATCAGCGCTTCCCGATTCATTTTAGCCTCGCAACCCCTTGGTTTGAGAAAAAGTATGAAAAAATATGAGGTTAACACAGTAAAAAAGATCACTAATTGAAGCTTTATGAATAATCGATTCGCCATCAATAATTGTTTTGGTAAAGCCATACTCAGTGTAATCCTCCTTCCATTTTATAATTTTTCCGCCACTAGCCATGATTAAATGAACGGTAAAAAAGTAAGAGCGAAGCAAGGGTGATTTATTCAGGCAGACAGGCGACCGCTAAATAGCTGTTTTCACGCGGAATGCAGGTTTTACGCGCCTCTACTCGGTGAAGGCCCGCCCTACTATGCCTGTGATTGGCTGACATTGTTGCCTTCACCTTGACCAATCTCAGTCTTCATGCTTAAACCCAACCAACTGGAACCCACGAAACAACTAGTACTGGCCAATCAGAGATACGTAGGTGGCCCCTTTCACTGAGTAGCAATGTAAAAGCACAGTCAGAGAAGAGTTGCCGGTAAAAATGTAATCTCCGCCAAAACTAAATAAAACTCACTGATATGTCTGTTCCGGGTCTGAGTCCTGTCCCGGATCGCAGTCCGTCTAGTAGTGACCTGTGATATATATTGTGAGATATTAAAATTTGACATGAAAGCGCCTTGCTAGGTTGTTTCAAGAAATATGAAAGGATTAAAGGATACTTACTAAGCGATGCAGATATTTTGTTATCAGATTATAGTTTATACATTTAAATGTTGATTGAACTTCAACAGGCTGCATACCCTCTTATGTACTACCATCTTTGTGCAGATTTAGCTGTTTCAATGCTAGAATCCCTGAAGCTTATGACTTTTGTCTTTAACCTCCTTCAATTTTCCTGACATACACCAAGAAGCTGAAAGCTCCATATCACTGTGCGAATTGCCCACTCTTGTTTTGCAAATGTGTAGATTAGCAGAATGCGGCCTGCTACACCTCCATTCCCCCCTGCCATATACAATATAGTGTAAATAAGTCAAAAAAACTAAATTAATGATTTGGGGATTGGCACCCGTATATTGCTGGCAGAGTACTAAATAAAAGACTGAAACTGGTCTGTAAGCTGTAAAACAACAAAGGACAAGTGATAAATGGCGATTCAGAGGATTTATACTTTGGCAGCAGGAAGTAGAGTAAGGTCATCAAGGCGGGGACGGAAGTGAGTTAATCCTCTGTGCTTCTGTGGAAAATGAAAGACATGGCCTTAATACTCTTTTCCAACCCTTTTCCCAATGTTTTCCCGCCAACAGAAACAGTCTCGCTGGCCTACATACTTACACTAACGCACAGAAGCGGAAACATCTACATCACTCCCGACCAACCAGAACAGGCAAGATGTTGCACTTAGACAGTGAACGAAAAATGAATTACACACACAATATTTCTGAAGAGCAGTAGCAAACTGCCAGACAACGCAAAACATTACGACAGAAAAGCTTCAGGGATTCCATAACACTGACAACTCAAAACAAGATATTCCCTTTATATTACGGCGTAGGCAATTCTCTGTTCGTTTAGCATATTGTGTGACTATCACCAAGTCACAATGCCAAATGTTTAATAATGTCAGAGTTTATTTGTCAGGCCCTGTTTTTACCCATGGCCAGTCGTACAATATATTTTCCGGAGCTACATCGAAACCCAGGTTAAACTTGTGGGTTACACACAAGGGAATATTTTCGGTGACAATAACATTTATGCAAAAAATTCCTTTCTGACAATAGAGATGTTGGTATACTACATTGCCTGACTGCCACACCTCATGCATACTGACTTACATGTTCCCTGCATTTCCTTTCTTATCCATTATGTTCTGTTAAGCTGTTCATGTTACACTTTGTAAATTTTCGTGCTGTTGTAAGTGACTATAATAACATCCCATACAAATCATGTGACTATTCTAATATTAGTCCTCTCACAAGTCACTACTTATTAAAATAATCTCCTTTCTTACTGTAACGTGTGATGTTCTTCTCTCACTCATCATCATTTCATTAACACTTTTATTCTTGCAAAATTTTCACAAGCAGTATTTGCTACTCTGTTTTGAACTTGCTGATTTTCAACCAGATTAATCTTAGGTGAACTGCTATTTCTAAAATGACCCTGATGTGTTTGTATCCTGTATCTTGTGATGGACTTGTGCCCTATCCAGGTGTTGATCCTTTGTGTCAGATGCTTGCAGGAGTAGGCTGTAGCTGATGCTGCGTGACCATGCCCTGAGTAAGAGGGTTAAGAAGATGGATGGATTATTTCAATTAATGCTATTGTGCCTTTATTGAATAAGTACAGTATATGAATAGATTAATGGATGGAAGATATTTAAGACAACAACTATGATGTTGTTGTTGTTCTTCATATTATTATTATTATAAAAATGATGAAAATATCATTTTTATTATCCATTAGATCATTATCATCCAGCCTGATGCCCAATGATTGCTGGGATAGGCTCCAGCTCCCCCTCGACCCTATTCTGAATAGGTCAATTAGGAAGATGGATGGATTATTATTATTATTATTATTATTATTGTGTCTACAGTGAAGAATAATATACAAATCAATTAATGGATGAAAGATATTGAGGACATCATCCATAATAATAATAATTATTATTATTGGGTGGCACACTGGTAGCTCTGGTGTCTTGTAGCAAAAAAGAATGGTGTTCATGACCTGGGTTTTCACTGTGTGAAGTTTGCATGATCTCCTGAGATGCTCCAGTTACTTCCCACAGCCGAACATATGCAGGTTATGGGGATTGGTGTTTCTAAAGAGGCCCTATAAGAGAATATGTATGTGTATATTTGTGTGTGTGTGTGTTTGTTCTCCCTGTAGTGGATCTCTGCCCAGTCTGAAGATTGATCTGGCCTTGCATCCAGTGCTTGCTGAGATAGGTTCTATCTCTACAGAAATCTTACCCAAGATAAGCAGATTAGGAAGATGCATGGATGCCTGTCAGCCAACATGTAAAATTTGTTCAGCTGTTGTCACTTGATAGCATGTTATGTGTACGCTCAATATTCTCTTTCACTAAAGCACACACGTGTATCTAGTGGTAACAGACAGTATCTTTGCAAAATTAAAAAACAAATAAAATACTTGCATATAGTGAAAAAATATAAGTGATTGAGTAACTTTTTTCAGTTATTGTCTGCAGCAGTGGTTGTCTAGTGGTTTAAGCTTCTGGGCCCATTTGTTCCAGTCAGTTTCTCATTTAGTCATTCGCTGTTACCTTCAGTTGATCTGAATACTTAATTAGCTGACTTGTTTTTCTCTTTGTTTTGCGTTTAGAAAAATGCAGTATCCTGTATCTTTAAATGCTTGTTTTAATTCATTTTTGGTGGAGTTTGCTTTCTTAGTTGTATCCTAATACAGACAGTTAATGTTGAGCAGAAAAGACACCAGCACAAATAACTCTGAAGGTGAAACTATTTCAGAGTTACACAATTGTGTGCTTATTAGTAAATAACTGTCTAAATAATTAGAACAATAAAATTAAAAAATATATATTTAAAAGGAAAAGATATTTTAAGGCATTTCTTTATAAGACGACCCTGGAACCCTTCACCTTCATTATAAAATGCAACAGTGGGTTATTTATTTTTTTAATCTTTAAATTTAATTTAATGCTTCAGTTTTACATGCAGTCTCATGTGGCTAATATATACAATGAGTAACAGACTTGAAAAATACTAAACCTGCCCTTTAATCCTTGTATACTTCTTGTTCTATACAGATAGCTATGAGAGCCTAGTAAGGAAGCACTTCAACCAAATTAGTTTTCTGAAATTAATTCTACAAAGCAACTGAAAGTAGTTAAGCAAAAATTAAGCAATCTATCACTTTCTTCCAAAACCCATGCAATAGATTTCATATCACTCTGTGTTCAAAGTAATTACTAGCATTCGGGTTACATATGATACAGAGTCTTAAACCTGCCTGTCCCAGGACATCAAAATTATGTGGAGAAGAGATGTATTTTAATTTATGAACAATGTTCTTCATTCTGTGCAAATGGCCAACTAAAACCTATATCCAAGTGCATGTATTGCATTTATTTTGTGATCACATTTATATTGAAACGGAGAGGTCTGGTATGAATGGTACATTTAGCCAAAGAGCTTAGGAATCCCTATTCTATTAACTGTTTCAGTCATCACTTGAATTCTACTATTTAATACCCTGGTTCATAAATTGTTCTGTTAATGCTGTAATCCTATGTGAAGAAATGCTTTCTTATGCCGATATAAATTTACTTTTAAGTGAGGATCTATACAAATTTTTTTTCAAAACCTGGCAGGATCTAATCAGTAACATTTTAGAATAAGCATTTAAATTGAGGAAGGAGGTTCTGTCCCCTCTTTTATTGCCTTTATTTTTATTCATTTATTAATTTGTCTATTTACTTATTTTTACTAAGTTTAAGTTTTACTCTGCTGGCCTAGCTCTCTTTCTCAGGGGTAGGGATTGATTTGCTTCGAATATTTTTTGTTAAGCTTGAGTTATTTGTATGGAATGCTATTTGGTTCTTAATAAAATAAAAAAAAATACTTTTAAGTTAAATCTTAACAGCTGGCATCCACCCTTAGTCCTTTAATGGTTTTAAACAATTTTGTTATACCACCTCTTAATATATTTTTTAATAAAACTCACAAGATTCAACTCCTTCAGTCCCTTCGCATAGATTTTACCCCATTTTCCTTTAATCAGTATAATACCTCTTCTGTAGAGTTTCTCTAGTGTTGTTGTAACTTCTGTTAACCCCTATTTACATAATTATGCATAATATTTTTATTTCCTATGTGTAAAATTCTGCATTTTTATGTTTCCAGTTATCATGCCAAACCTGAACACTGTCTTAGCCATCTCTAATTATTTTTTGAGTCCAGGATATCGGACTGTCCATTAAATTTAATATCATCTGTAAAGTTGGGCAACTTGTTTTTTCATCACCAACTTCAGAAAAAAAGTCTTGTCATATGCCATCTTATCAAAAGCCTTACAAAAATAAATGATATTGGGTTTACAGCTCTGGTTAAATTATTATGTAGCTGTTTCACTCATTTCTAGCACAAAAGTGTAAAAACTAACCTCTTGGACTAAAACAGGAATGGGCAAACTATGACCCACAGGCCACATTCATCCCATGGCATGGATGCGAGTAGTCCTCGGGCTACAAATATAGATGATGCTAAAGTTGGCTTGTGTAAGTGTAAATTGCCAAATAGTGTCATCCAAAAAATACTAAGCTTTTACCATTCAAATAGAGAGAGTCTGCAGCACAGCCACATATATAATTGGATTGTATGATTATTAAAGATGCCTGTTTAAATTTGTCTTGCTTGTGTGTTTTTAAAAATATCAGTTTGTGCACGGAAATTTTATCAGCGATAGATTTCATTGGCAGCGATTTCCCTGAAGGTGGAACTGAATATCTGTGCAAAACTCAGGATTAAAAGAGTACCATTTATAAATATGAAAAAAAGAAATTACAAGAATGGTTTTCTAGCAGTGATTCACCAGAATAGATTATTCCTGCTGTTCAACCCATGTGCTTTGAAAGAAAAGGAGTAAAATGCACCTACCTCAGTGGCATCTCATCTGTACCTTCATGCAGTTTGTGCGGTTTTCAAATGTGTTATTCCTGAGTCAGGTGAAGAGCATATTTATGGCTTTCAGGTGAGATCATTTCACTTTTGGTACCACTGTTAATTTATCTTTTCCATTCTTCAGATTTTTATTATAATTTGACTCGGCTACAACAAACAAAACCTTTGAATTGTCCCTATTTATGCAACTGTACTCAAACAGAAGTGTAGAGTTTGCTAGACATGTTGCTGAGGTTTTCATCCTTCATAGCAAATTTGAATCCCACTTTCTAGGTTTTAGGTACTGTAAAACAGATTTTGCAATTTGTTTTTAATCTCCTTTTGCTGTTAACATGGACAGTGTTCCAGAAATCTTGTAGCTGGAGGTACGTGAACCCTAGAGCGATAGTGGACTTAAAAATAAATTTATCAAAGTTTCCTTGCTTGATTTCAGCAGATTGTATATTGCTCAGGATTTCTTTCCAAGGCTTTTATAAACATACTGTGTACATAACATCATTATGTGGTTGCACTTGCAGGTGCTACATACATGTAGATCACACAAATGAATATTTGTAAAAACAAGTACAGAAATGCACTGTCAGTTACAAATCTTTGCAGTGAGGTAACTCTCTTGATATTAACAATTTGTGCAGAAGCAAGCTGGCCATTCTGCAAGGCATTTTAGTAGCATACCAGGCTTGTTAAGACAGCAGATTTAATTAACCAGGATGCAGAAATCCAGCTTCAGTTTCCTCTAACCATTTTGTATTAATATCAGTCCTTGTGGTAAGTCAAGTCTTTTTAGTATTTCAGTAAGTGAGAAAACGGTAGTGGGGCAATGCCGCATCGGTGTATGGTGCCTCGTCTGAGTTGTCCACTGACTGAAAAGTTCTGCGAGTCAGAGGGCTTCACTGGGTTTCTCTAAATCTGAACTGGCAGTATGCTGAGGCACATGTCCAATACCACTTTGAACATCAAAGCATGTGCCCAGACCGCGGAGTTAAGAGTTTGGCAATGTTCTGAAGATATTGACACATTTGCAAGTTGTAACATCGAAAAGGACATAAGATTTTTATGTTATTACTCACTATAAGCCAGCATTTTTTTTCTAAGGTTGCATGAATTGATAGGCACTTTGACGTATGAGGTGAAAAATATACTGCACATGCGCAGAATAGCTTTAGAGCAAATTTTGAAAGGTTGCGTGCTTCAATAGAACACGGAGAAAGAGAGTAGGTCACAGTTCACCACGTAACTAACATGTTGAGATGAAGAAGCAGCCAGTGCAACATGGAAAAGATTGAAAGGTTTAAAATGGTGACACTGCACTTGATCAGAGGAGAATAGGGGGTGTGTGACTTGACGTTGTTTGCTATTGGAGGACCTTGGAAGACCTAAATAATAATTGGCTTGGTAAAAGTGGTAGCAGTATAGAACTGAAGTCCAGACTGCCGGGGTTTGTCTTTTGAGTGGTCTTCAGGCTTGCACATTTCTTTGCTGCTGAATTGGTATAGAGCAGAGAGAAGAGCATTTAAGTGTGTATATATTATGATATTTATTCTGATTTGTATATATATTTGGGTTGAAATAATCTTTGATTGTGTGTGCTTATTTTTTCATCAGTCTTTGTTTATAATTTTTTTCATTATCACTTTACTTTAAAATTGCTCTCTAATTGGTGTTTCAACATTGCTCTGAAAGGAAAGCTCACTATTTTTCATGTGTAACCTTTTTCTTCACAATCATGTTATATATTAATTTGCCACATAAAACTGTTCTAAAGTAAAGTGTTTTTATGAATTTTGAAAGTATTTTGCTCAGCGGCTTGCAATGGAACTCAATGGAACCTGCTTCCATAGGTTGTTTTTTTTTTTTGTTTTTTTTTTTAGGTAAGGTTTTGATTCAAGAAAATATACCCTCCTCATTTATGAGGCATCTTTGTGATAATTGAAGAAAACTAGATATAATAATCTTATCATAAATTCTTGGTCCTGTTATCTCAAGATAAGGTTACATCGCTTGCTGATTTGTGTGTTTTCAGGGGCCATGCATGACAATGCAGTGTCAGACACCCCCCACCCCCTTTAAAGTCTCTGTATTTTAAATAGGCCATGAAGCACCATCAGGAGAGATGCACAGAGAGCAACACCTTACTAAAAAGAGCACAAAGGAGTTTCATTGCATTTTCTTTATGTAACATTACATCTGAAACTGAACTGATTACAGTGTATTGTAATTTTATTAGGAGCCTTAGATTTTTTTTTTTTTAATTAATCGGGCAACCCACTTTTGCCATGTTGTCTTGCATACATACAATCCCCAAAAAAAAATCAGAAAAAAAGTGGAGTACAAAATGGAGAAGATTTAAGTACCACAAGCCTATTATCATTTTTTTTTTTAAAGTATGATGATTTGCTCTTGTTGTCGATATAGTAATAAAATTAATAGTATTAAAATTAAAAAAATTCATTAATCTTGTTGGCAATCAATGTATAAATACATGCAGAGTCCACGTAGAACCTGGCACTGTGAGGAAGAATTGACGGGCCATTCTGCCTATACTTTTAAAAGTCAACCTGAATAAACTTGGGTCATTTAGCGTTGCTAAATTCAACCTACTGTATAAAGTGTGTGTGTGTGTGTGTGTGCATGTGTGTTCACTCTGCTATGGACTGATATCCTTTAAGGATCCTATGCATCCGACAGCTTGCTGGGAAAGGCTTCAGACAAACATGACCATTTCTTTGTTAAGTAGATTAGCAAGATGGGTGAATGGATAAATGCTTGAAGTGATTCAGTATGCAGTAGAACTGAAACCGTTCAAGCTCTCGGTATATGCCTGTAGTGTCTGATCAATTCTAGGCACTTCATTGCATGCTATGCAAGCTCAATAGATTCTTTCACTGAAGCATATGCAGACAGTATGTTCCCTATAGTGAAAGAGTAAATGCGATTTTTTTTTTTACCCCGGTTAGAATTTTTTAACTGTCTACAGAGCAGAGAGGGTTCAAGGTTGCTTTATTTAATCATGTTTACACAAGAAAGCATGAAATTTGCCTTCTCAGTTGCATCTGATAAGACAGAAAGAAATTAAACAAAACAAATAGAGACCAGATGAGTTATAAGTAAGGCAGTTTGATAATGCATATTTACACAAAAATTGTTACAGGATACATATCAAACCTTAATCATTTTCTCTGATATTCCTTATTAAAAACTCATATGGCATTAGGAAGAAAGGAATTTTCTGGAGCAATTTCTGTGGGTTTTCAAAGCAACTATCCTTCCTACTTTGCTGAAGATAAGTTCTATATGTAATGGATGTCTGTCATCTGTTGAGATTGTTTCTAGTTTGTTCAGCATTGTCCTCTGACACACACTTACCAGATCATCTACATCAGTCCCAATAACGTTAGCTGCATGCTTAGTAATCTGCATGCTTAGTAATCTGCTGGAGCTTTATAAATTTTTTTTTTTTTTTTTGACCACTAAACCAGGAAATGAAACTGAAAGTGATAACAGACTAGATCATACTGCAATAAAAGGACAACATAGATAGATAGATATTTTATTAATCCCAAGGGGAAATTCACATAAACAAGCAGCAGTAGTATACTGACACAAAAAACAATATTAAATTAAAGAGTAATAAAAATGCATGTAAAAAAGGCAATAACTTTGAATAATTTTAGAATTTCAGAGGTTGGATTGTGTTGAAGGTGCTAGAGAAGTCCAAAAAAATAATTCTGACAGCACCATTGCTTCTGTCCAAGTGGGAGAGGGATTGGTGTAGCATATACTGTAGATGATGGCATCCTCCGCTCCCACCTTCTCCTGGTATGCGAACTGCAGAGGATCGAGGGCGTGGCAGACCCGTGGCCTCAAGTGGTAAAGCAGCAGCCGCTCCATGGTCTTCATCACATGTGACATCAGAGCAACAGGCTGGAAGTCATTCAGCTCACTAGGACGTGATAGCTTTGGGGCTGGGGTGATACAAGATGTTTTCCAAACCCTCGGGACGCTCCCTTGTTCTAGTTTCAGGAGGAAGATGCGTGGTAGAGGACTCCCCAGTTCCAGGACATGAGGTTCTTGTCTACTTTAATCAGTTTGAGTTTACGGACGAGAAATAAACACTGATTGCATTTAGAGAATATTTGTTTGCATGCACATTCCAGTTAAGATTGTTATTTAAGTTAGTTCATAAGTATTTATATCTTAAAATCAAATATTTCTTTGAGCAAGGGGCACCGTAGTGTAAAATGAATGGGGAAGTTGGTGAAGACGTGAGGCTTACAGCCTGTCTCCTTTAAAATGTCTGAATCATACAGCAGTGATTTGCTTTTTCCTTTTTTCCTTCTTAAAACAACATGAGTATGTGTGTAAT